>NC_069500.1:674764974-674996434 GCF_027579735.1 Bombina bombina | reverse complement strand
GCAGCTCTGCTGTGGGTGATCCTCTTGCAACTTTCTGTTGGGAAGGAGAATATCCCACAAGTAATGGATGATCCGTGGACTGGATAAACTTAACAAGAGAAAATATCAGCAGAGGTAATGGTATAGGAGTATAACGTTAATCTGAAAAGGGAGGCAAGGAATTAATCCCTGTGATCGATTACATAGAGCCTTTGAAAGGATTTCCAATGGGTGAAACCACTAAATCAACATGCAATACTCACTTCACATCCCTCAGACAAACACTGTACTTTGAGAGGAACTGAGCTTCAATATGCTTAGAAGCGCCTTTCACAGAAGAAAATCAAGCACATCTTGGATCACCACCTCCATAGGAGGCAAAGTTTGTAAAACTAAGGTATGAGTGTGGTGGGAGGTGTATTTATAGGCATTTTGAGGTTTGGGAAACTTTGCCCCCTCCTAGTAGGAATGTATATCCCATACGTCACTAGCTCATGGATTCTTGCCACTATGAAAGAAATGAATTTAACAGGTAAGTTCTTAAAAAAAGAAAAAAGGGTTATGTAAAAGCTGTTTAAATTGAATGTGAAATAAACAAGTGCATGACTGTTTACAGATGGGTCCCACACCTCTACTGCTGATTGGCTGATGGGGACAACTCACACAGAATAAGATGCTTTTATTCAGTGCAGGAAAATCTTATTTTACAAGAATAAAAAACCATGCAATACCTTTTGAAGAGGGAACAGAGAAAATGTTTGAGTATCATGAATAATTTATGCATGTATCCGGTATCACTGGAACAAACACTGTGCAATATAGCCTTTATATACTTTAACCCCTTAATGACCACAGCACTTTTCCATTTTCTGTCCGTTTGGGACCAAGGCTATTTTTACATTTCTGCGGTGTTTGTGTTTAGCTGTAATTTTTCCCTTACTCATTTAATGTACCCAAACATATTATATACCGTTTTTCTCGCCATTAAATGGACTTTCAAAATATACCATTATTTTCATCATATCTTATAATTTACTATAAAAAAATTATAAAATATGAGGAAAAAATGGAAAAAAACACACTTTTTCTAACTTTGACCCCCAAAATCTGTTATACATCTACAACCACCAAAAAAAACATATGCTAAATAGTTTCTAAATTTTGTCCTGAGTTTAGAAATACCCAATGTTTACATGTTCTTTGCTTTTTTTGCAAGTTATAGGGCCATAAATACAAGTAGCACTTTGCTATTTCCAAACCACTTTTTTTCAGAATTAGCGATAGTTATATTGGGACACTGACATCTTTCAGGAATCCCTGAATATCCATTGACATGTATATATTTTTTTTTAGAAGACATCCCAAAGTATTGATCTAGGCCCATTTTGGTATATTTCATGCCACCATTTCACCGCCAAATGCGATCAAATAAAAAAAATTGTTCACTTTTTCACAATTTTTTTCACAAACTTTAGGTTTCTCACTGAAATTATTTACAAAAAACTTATGCAATTATAGCATACATGGTTGTAAATGCTTCTCTGGGATCCCCTTTGTTCATAAATAGCAGACATATATGGCTTTGGTTTTGCTTTTTACTAATTAGAAGGCGGCTAAATGCGACTGCGCACCACATGTGTATTATGCCCAGCAGTGAAGGGGTTAATTAGGGAGCATGTAGGGAGCTTCTAGGGTTAATTTTAGCTTCAGTGTAGTGTAGTAGACAACCCCAAGTATTGATCTAGGCCCATTTTGGTATATTTCATGCCACCATTTCACCGCCAAATGCAATCAAATTAAAAAAAAACGCTAAATTTTTCACAATTTTAGGTTTCTCACTAAAATTATTTACAAACAGCATGTGCAATTATGGCACAAATGGTTGTAAATGGTTCTCTGGGATCCCCTTTGTTCAGAAATAACAGACATATATGACTTTGGCGTTGCTTTTTGGTAATTAGAAGGCCGCTAAGTGCTGCTGAGCATCACACGTGTATTATGGCTAGCAGTGAAGGGGTTAATTAGGTAGTGTGTAGGGAGCTTGCAGGGTTAATTTTAGCTTTAGTGTAGAGATCAGACTCCCACCTGACACATCAGACCCCCTGATCCCTCCCAAACAGTTCCCTTCCCTCCTCCACCCCACAATTGTCCCCGCCATCTTAAGTACTGGCAGAAAGACTGCCAGTACTAAAATAAAAGTGTTTTTTTAAAAAAAAAATAAAAAAAAAATTTCAGCATATTTACATATGCTAGTTTGTAGGATCCCCCCTTAGCCCCCAACCTCCCTGATCCCCCCCAAAACAGCTCTCTAACCCCCCCCTCTGCCTTATTGGGGGCCATCTTGGGTACTGGCAGCTGTCTGCCAGTACCCAGTTTGCAAGAAAAATGTTTTTTTTTTTAATGATTATGTTATTTTTCTGTAGTGTAGCTTCCCCCCCCCCCCCCCCACAGACCAATCCCCCACCCCCTGATTAAGGTATTTTATATAGATTAACACTATTTTTTATTAACTTAAACTTAAATTAAACTTTTGATACAAACTTTTTTTCTGTAGTGTAGCGGTTCCCACCCGCTCCCTCCCCGTGCACGCGCCCGCCCCCGCCCTCCCGTGCACGCCTCCGATCACCCCTGCCCACGATCCCGCCCCCCTACACATCATCAAGGCCACCGATGGCCGCCACCCCGCCTCCCGAACCGGCTCCCACCCACCAACGAATTTAGCCGGTGATGTCCGGTGCAGAGAGGGCCACAGAGTGGCTCTCTCTGCACCGGATTGCTAAAAAAGGTTATTGCAGGATGCCTCAATATCGAGGCATCACTGCAATAACCGGAAAGCAACTGGAAGCGAGCAGGATCGCTTCCAGCTGCTTTCCAGACCAAGGACGTACGCCACACGTCCTCGGTCATTAAGTGTATTTTTTTTGAGGACGTGTGGTGTACGTCCTTGGTCGTTAAGGGGTTAAAGTATATCACAGAATTTGCATTTCTTATGGTAATAAACACTTACAGCAGTTTCTTTCTATTTCTATCACTTAACTTATTATCATCCTTTATGGTCACTATGGCCTAGATTTGGAGTTTGGCGTTAGCCGTGAAAACCAGCGTTAGAGGCTCCTAACGCTGGTTTTAGGCTACCACCGGTATTTGGAGTCACTCAAAATAGGGTCTAACGCTCACTTTTCAGCCGCGACTTTTCTATACCGCAGATACCCTTAAGTAAATTGCGTATCCTATCTTTTCAATGGGATCTTTCTAACTCCGGTATTTAGAGTCGTTTCTGAAGTGAGCGTTAGACATCTAACGACAAAACTCCAGCCGCAGGAAAAAAGTCAGTAGTTAAGAGCTTTCTGGGCTAACGCCGGTTTATAAAGCTCTTAACTACTGTACTCTAAAGTACACTAACACCCATAAACTACCTATGTACCCCTAAACCGAGGTCCCCCCACATCGCAGACACTCGAATAATTTTTTTTTACCCCTAATCTGCCGACCGCCACCTACGTTATCCTTATGTACCCCTAATCTGCTGCCCCTAACACCGCCGACCCCTGTATTATATTTATTAACCCCTAATCTGCCCCCCACAACGTCGCCGCCAGCTACCTACAATAATGAACCCCTAATCTGCCGACCGCAAAGCGCCGCCACCTACGTTATCCTTATGTACCCCTAATCTGCTGCCCCTAACACCGCCGACCCCTATATTATATTTATTAACCCCTAATCTGCCTTCCTCAACGTCGCCTCCACCTGCCTACACTTATTAACCCCTAATCTGCCGACCGGACCCGAGCGTTACTATAATAAAGTTATTAACCCCTAATCCGCCTCACTAACCCTATAATAAATAGTATTAACCCCTAATCTGCCCTCCCTAACATCGCCGACACATAACTTCAATTATTAACCCCTAATCTGCCGACTGGAGCTCACCGCTACTCTAATAAATGTATTAACCCCTAAAGCTAAGTCTAACCCTAACACTAACACCCCCCTAAGTTAAATATAATTTACATCTAACGAAATTAATTATCTCTTATTAAATAAATTATTCCTATTTAAAGCTAAATACTTACCTGTAAATAAATCCTAATATAGCTACAATATAAATTATAATTATATTATAGCTATTTTAGGATTAATATTTATTTGACAGGCAACTTTGTAATTATTTTAACCAGGTACAATAGCTATTAAATAGTTAAGAACTATTTAATAGCTACCTAGTTAAAATAATTACAAAATTACCTGTAAAATAAATCCTAACCTAAGTTACAATTAAACACTATGCTATCATTAAATTAATTAAATACAATACCTACAATTACCTACAATAAATATAATATAGGGGTCGGCGATGTTGGGGCTGCGTTAGGAGCTGAACGCGGCTTTTTTGCAGGTGTTAGGGTTTTTTTCAGCTCAAACAGCTCCATTGTTTCCTATGGGGGAATCGTGCACGAGCACGTTTTTGAGGCTGGCCGCTTGCGTAAGCAACTCTGGTATCGAGAGTTGAAGCTGCGTTAAATATGCTCTACGCTCCTTTTTTGGAGCCTAACGCAGCCTTTATGTGGACTCTCAATACCAGAGTTATTTTTATGGTGCGGCCAGAAAAAACATAATTTATGCTTACCTGATAAATTCCTTTCTCCTGTAGTGTAGTCTGTCCACGGGTCATCCATTACTTATGGGATTATATCTCCTCCCCAACAAGAAGTGCAAGAGGATCACCCAAGCAGAGCTGCTATATAGCTCCTCCCCTCTACGTCATACCCAGTCATTCGACCGAAACCAAACGAGAAAGGAGAAACTATAGGGTGCAGTGGTGACTGGAGTTTAATTTAAAATTTAGACCTGCCGTAAAAAACAGGGCGGGCCGTGGACTGACTACACTACAGGAGAAAGGAATTTATCAGGTAAGCATAAATTATGTTTTCTCCTGTTAAGTGTAGTCAGTCCACGGGTCATCCATTACTTATGGGATACCAATACCAAAGCTAAAAGTACACGGATGACGGGAGGGACAGGCAGGATCTTTACACGGAAGGAACCACTGCCTGTAGAACCTGTCTCCCAAAAACAGCCTCCGAAGAAGCAAAAGTGTCAAATTTGTAAAATTTTGAAAAAGTGTGAAGTGAAGACCAAGTTGCAGCCTTGCAAATCTGTTCAACAGAGGCCTCATTCTTAAAGGCCCAAGTGGAAGCCACAGCTCTAGTAGAATGAGCTGTAATCCTTTCAGGAGGCTGCTGTCCAGCAGTCTCATAGGCTAAACGTATTATGCTACGAAGCCAAAAAGAGAGAGAGGTAGCCGAGGCTTTTTGACCTCTCCTCTGTCCAGAATAAACGACAAACAGGGAAGAAGTTTGACGAAAATCCTTAGTTGCCTGCAAATAAAATTTCAGGGCACGGACGACGTCCAGATTGTGCAGAAGTCGTTCCTTCTTTGAAGAAGGGTTAGGGCACAATGATGGAACAACAATCTCTTGATTGATATTCTTGTTAGTGACTACCTTAGGTAAGAACCCAGGTTTAGTACGCAGAACTACCTTGTCTGAATGAAAAATCAGATAAGGAGAATCACAATGTAAGGCCGATAACTCAGAGACTCTTCGAGCCGAGGAAATAGCCATTAAAAACAGAACTTTCCAAGATAACAGCTTGATATCAATGGAATGAAGGGGTTCAAACGGAACACCTTGCAGAACGTTAAGAACTAAGTTTAAGCTCCACAGCGGAGCAACAGTCTTAAACACAGGCTTAATCCTAGCCAAAGCCTGACAAAAAGCCTGAACGTCTGGAACTTCTGACAGACGTTTGTGTAAAAGGATAGACAGAGCTGAGATCTGTCCCTTTAACGAACTAGCAGATAAACCCTTTTCTAAACCTTCTTGTAGAAAAGACAATATCCTAGAAATCCTAACCTTACTCCATGAGTAACTCTTGGATTCGCACCAATATAAGTATTTACGCCATATTTTATGGTAAATTTTCCTGGTAACAGGTTTCCTAGCCTGTATTAAGGTATCAATCACTGACTCCGAGAATCCCCGCTTTGATAGAATCAAGCGTTCAATCTCCATGCAGTCAGCCTCAGAGAAATTAGATTTGGATGTTTGAAAGGACCCTGAATCAGAAGGTCCTGTCTCAGAGGCAGAGACCATGGTGGACAGGACAACATGTCCACTAGATCTGCATACCAGATCCTGCGTGGCCACGCAGGCGCTATTAGAATCATCGATGCTCTCTCCTGTTTGATCCTGGCAATCAATCGAGGAAGCATCGGGAAGGGTGGAAACACATAAGCCATGTTGAAGACCCAAGGTGCTGTCAGAGCATCTATCAGTACCGCTCCCGGGTCCCTGGACCTGGATCCGTAACAAGGAAGCTTGGCGTTCTGGCGAGACGCCATGAGATCCAGATCTGGTTTGCCCCAATGATGAAGCAGTTGGGCAAACACCTCCGGATGAAGTTCCCACTCCCCCGGATGAAAAGTCTGGCGACTTAGGAAATCCGCCTCCCAGTTCTCCACGCCTGGGATGTGGATCGCTGACAGGTGGCAAGAGTGAGACTCTGCCCAGCGAATTATATTTGAGACTTCCATCATCGCTAGGGAACTCCTTGTCCCTCCCTGATGGTTGATGTAAGCCACAGTCGTGATGTTGTCCGACTGAAACCTGATGAACCTCAGAGTTGCTAACTGAGGCCAAGCCAGAAGAGCATTGAAAACTGCTCTTAATTCCAGAATGTTTATCGGAAGGAGTCTCTCCTCCTGAGTCCATGATCCCTGAGCCTTCAGGGAATTCCAGACTGCGCCCCAACCTAGCAGGCTGGCGTCTGTTGTTACAATCGTCCAATCTGGCCTGCGGAAGGGCATCCCCCTGGACAGATGTGGCCGAGAAAGCCACCATCGAAGAGAATCTCTTGTCTCTTGATCCAGATTTAGCATAGGGGACAAATCTGAGTAATCCCCATTCCACTGACTTAGCATGCACAATTGCAGCGGTCTGAGATGCAGGCGTGCAAAAGGTACTATGTCCATTGCCGCTACCATTAAGCCGATTACCTCCATGCATTGAGCCACTGACGGGTGTTGAATGGAATGAAGGACACGGCAAGCATTTAGAAGTTTTGATAACCTGTCCTCTGTCAGGTAAATTTTCATTTCTACAGAATCTATAAGAGTCCCTAAGAAGGGAACTCTTGTGAGTGGCAATAGAGAACTCTTTTCTACGTTCACCTTCCACCCATGCGACCTTAGAAATGCCAGAACTAACTCTGTATGAGACTTGGCAGTTTGGAAACTTGACGCTTGTATCAGAATGTCGTCTAGGTACGGAGCCACCGCTATTTCTCGCGGTCTTAGTACCGCCAGAAGAGAGCCCAGAACCTTTGTAAAGATTCTTGGAGCTGTAGCTAACCCGAAGGGAAGAGCTACAAACTGGTAATGCCTGTTTAGGAAGGCAAACCTTAGATACCGGTAATGATCCTTGTGAATCGGTATGTGAAGGTAGGCATCCTTTAAATCCACTGTGGTCATGTACTGACCCTCTTGGATCATAGGTAAGATGGTCCGAATAGTTTCCATTTTGAACGATGGAACTCTAAGGAATTTGTTTAGGATCTTTAAGTCCAAGATTGGTCTGAAGGTTCCCTCTTTTTTGGGAACCACAAACAGATTTGAGTAAAACCCTTGTCCGTGTTCCGACCGCGGAACTGGGTGGATCACTCCCACTAGTAAGAGGTCTTGTACACAGCGTAGAAACGCCTCTTTCTTTATCTGGTTTGCTGACAACCTTGAAAGATGAAATCTCCCTTTTGGAGGAGAAGCTTTGAAGTCCAGAAGATATCCCTGAGATATGATCTCTAACGCCCAGGGATCCTGGACATCTCTTGCCCAAGCCTGGGCGAAGAGAGAAAGTCTGCCCCCCACTAGATCCGTTTCCGGATCGGGGGCCCTCACTTCATGCTGTCTTAGGGGCAGCAGCAGGTTTTCTGGCCTGCTTGCCCTTGTTCCAGGACTGGTTAGGTTTCCAGCCCTGTCTGAAGCGAGCAACAGTTCCTTCCTGTCTTGGAGCGGAGGAAGTTGATGCTGCTCCTGCCTTGAAGTTACGAAAGGCACGAAAATTAGACTGTTTAGCCCTTGGTTTGGCCCTGTCTTGAGGCAGGGCATGGCCCTTACCTCCAGTAATGTCAGCGATAATTTCTTTCAAACCGGGCCCGAATAATGTCTGCCCTTTGAAAGGAATGTTAAGCAATTTAGATTTAGAAGTCACATCAGCTGACCAGGATTTAAGCCAAAGCGCTCTACGCACTTGAATGGCGAATCCGGAGTTCTTAGCCGTAAGTTTAGTTAAGTGTACTACAGCATCAGAAATAAATGAATTAGCTAGCTTAAGGACTTTAAGCTTGTCTATAATCTCATCCAATGGAGCTGTGCTGAGGGTCTCTTCCAGAGACTCAAACCAGAATGCCGCCGCAGCCGTGACAGGCGCAATGCATGCAAGGGGTTGTAATATAAAACCTTGCTGAACAAACATTTTCTTAAGGTAACCCTCTAACTTTTTATCCATTGGATCTGAAAAAGCACAGCTATCCTCCACCGGGATAGTGGTGCGCTTAGCCAGAGTAGAAACTGCTCCCTCCACCTTAGGGACCGTCTGCCATAAGTCCCGTGTGGTGGCGTCTATTGGAAACATTTTTCTAAATATAGGAGGGGGTGAAAAAGGCACACCGGGTCTATCCCACTCCTTGTTAACAATTTATGTAAGCCTTTTAGGTATAGGAAAAACGTCAGTACACGCCGGTACCGCAAAATATTTATCCAGCCTACATACTTTCTCTGGAATTGCAACCGTGTTACAATCATTCAGAGCCGCTAATACCTCCCCTAGTAATACACGGAGGTTCTCAAGCTTAAATTTAAAATTTGAAATGTCTGAATCCAGTTTACTTGGATCAGATCCATCACCCACAGAATGAAGCTCTCCGTCCTCATGTTCTGCAAATTGTGACGCAGTATCAGACATGGCTCTATTATTATCAGCGCACTCTGTTCTTACCCCAGAGTGATCGCGTTTACCCCTAAATTCTGGCAATTTAGATAGTACTTCAGTCATAACATTAGCCATGTCTTGCAAAGTGATTTGTATGGGCCGCCCTGATGTACTTGGCGCCACAATATCACGCACCTCCTGAGCGGGAGGCGAAGGTACTGACACGTGAGGAGAGTTATTCGGCATAACTTCCCCCTCGTTGTCTGGTGATAATTTCTTTACATGTACAGATTGGCTTTTATTTAAAGTAGCATCAATGCAATTAGTACACAAATTTCTATTGGGCTCCACATTGGCCTTTAAACATAGTGAACAAAGAGATTCATCTGTGTCAGACATGTTTAAACAAACTAGCAATGAGACTAGCAAGCTTGGAAATACTTTTCTAAATAAATTTACAAGCAATATAAAAAACGCTACTGTGCCTTTAAGAAGCACAAAAAACTGTCACAGTTGAAATAACAATGAACCAAAATAGTTATAGCAACCAATTTTTCACAGTAAATGTATTAAGTTAGCAAAGGATTGCACCCACCAGCAAATGGATGATTAACTCCCTAATACCCAAAAAACAGATAACAATTTAATATTAACGTTTTTATCACAGTCAGAACACACTATCACAGGTCTGCTGTGAGTGATTACCTCCCTCAAAACTAGTTTTGGAGACCCCTGAGCTCTGTAGAGACGTCCTGGATCATGGAGGAAGAAATAGGAAGACTGTGACTAAATTTTTACTGCGCAATAAAGCGCTAAAATAGGCCCCTCCCACTCATATTACAACAGTGGGGAAGCTCAGTAAACTGATTTTATTCAGAAACAAACGACAGCCATGTGGTAAAAATCATGCCCATAAAGTTTTATCACCAAGTACCTCAGAAAAAACGATTAACATGCCAGTAAACGTTTTAATAATGAAATTATGAAATGTTATTAATAAGCCTGCTGCTAGTCGCTTTCACTGCAGTGCAGGCTCAAATATTACTTAAATATAGACAGTATTTTCTTAGTGAAATTCCATTCCCCAGAAATACCTCAGAGTATACATACATACATATCAGCCTGATACCAGTCGCTACTACTGCATTTAAGGCTGCACTTACATTACATTGGTATTAGCAGTATTTTCTCAGTCAATTCCATTCCTTAGAAAATAATATACTGCAACATACCTCCTTGCAGGTGAACCCTGCCTGCTATCCCCTGTTCTGAAGTTACCTCACTCCTCAGAATGGCCGAGAACAGCAAGTGGATCGTAGTTACGACCGCTAAGATCATAGAACAAACTCAGGTAGATTCTTCTTCTAATGCTGCCTGAGAAGAAACAACACACTCCGGTGCCGTTTAAAATAACAAACTTTTGATTGAAGAAATAAAAACTAAGTTTAACAACCACAGTCCTCTCACACGTCCTATCTATTAGTTAGGTGCAAGAGAATGACTGGGTATGACGTAGAGGGGAGGAGCTATATAGCAGCTCTGCTTGGGTGATCCTCTTGCACTTCCTGTTGGGGAGGAGATATAATCCCATAAGTAATGGATGACCCGTGGACTGACTACACTTAATAGGAGAAAAGCCGGCGTTAGTTTTTCGGGTCGTTACCGACAAAACTCCAAATCTAGCCGTATGAGACTTAAATAATGTCAAGCAATAATTTGGTTCGCTATAAAATTATATATACAAATGTTTTGTCAGAGGAACTGTCCTACTGTTCTTCCTCTCTGAGAACAAACCATCTAAACCCGGTCTAGAAAAGCTAAGTCCTGCCTCAGACAATGCAACAACACAGATGGACTGCATTACTTTGCCCCTTATCGCCCAGTCTTGGGTAAAACTATCTAAATAAGTAAGAATGGTTTAAAAAAATAGAAATGTCAATAGTTTATTTTTTTTATCAATTTACAAAATACAAAGTGAGTGAATAGAAGAAACATGTAAATCAAATCAATATTTGACCACCCTTTGCTTTCAAACCAGCATCAACACTTCTAGGTACATTTGCACACAGTTTTTAAGGAACTCGGCAGGTAGGTTGTTCCAAAATTCTTGGTGAACTAACCACAGTTCTTCTGTGGATTTAGGCAGCCTCAGTTGTTTCTGTCTCTTCATGTAATCCAAGACAGACTTGATGATGTTGAGATTATGGCTCTGAGGGGACCATATCATCACTTGTAGGATTCCTTTTTCTTCTTTACACTGAAGTTCTTAATGACTTTGGCTGTATGTGTGGGTTTGTTGTCATGCTGTAGAATACATTTGGGGCCAATAAGATGCCTTCCTGATGGTATTGCATGATGGATAGTTACTGTCTGTAGCTCTCAGCATTGAGGAGACCAATTTCATTCCTCCTACACACCTGTTTCTGTTTCAGTTAATGATTGTGTTTCAACGTAAACATTAAATTGATGATCATTAGCATCTGTTTGGTATAATTTTTTAATCATGCACCTTACTATATACCTACAAAATCCATAGAAAAAATGATGCTGTTGGCAAATGGTGGTCACATCAAATATTGACTTGATTTAGATTTTTCTTATGTTCACTCACTTTGCATTTTTTAATTGATAAAAATAAACTATTAACAGTTAGATTTTTGAAAGCATTTATACCTTACAGCATTTTTTTTTACACCTGCCTAAAAAACTTTTGCACAGTACTGTATGTTAAAATTTACAATCAGCTCTCAAAGAAATACAATAGATCTAGTAAGGAATATTCAGATTTATAATAATTGATTCAAACATTAAAGTAAAATGTCTGATACATTTTTTTTATATACTAGACCAATAGTAAATTCACAATCTTAATACAATAAACCTAAATAAATTCTGCACTAGCAAGCAGCTGGCTAAATATTACAAATATTACACAGTGCCTTATCATTTAATATCTTTATTAAACGTAAAAAGACAAAACAAGCGATGCAGAGACCATTAGCAACTGCAGTTAAAAAAAAGTCCAGAATTTATTATGACCATACCCAAGTCCAGATAGACATAACATCTGATGCGTTTTCTGCGCTTAGAGAGCACTTTAATAGAGACCTTTATTATTTCAGTGTGCCACAGTGAAACAGCTGCTTTACTGTGACCCTGTGAAATACACACACACACATATATATATATATATATATATATATATATATATATATATATATATATACTGTATATGTGTGTGTGTGTGATCCCTAGCTAGGAACAGAATATTCACAGTTCAATACGTAAAGCTTCCACAGCCCTATCGAGGAACAGGGATATATTTCCATAATCTTAAAAAAATTAAGCTGTTTTATTTGGGATGGGAACATACACTTGATAATAATAAAGAACATTTTAAAGTACCCTATTATTTAGACGTGCATTTGGATTTAGAGGAAAGTATACAGACTGAAAGAAAATGTGTTTAGCCTGCTATTTGAGATCTAAACACTGATTTAACATAACTGAAGGTCTAAAAATGTTGAGTTAAAAAAAGAAACAAAAACACAAATGTGCAGCTTTATAATTAACATTTATTATTATCATTGAGTGAAGTAAATTTATAAACAGATCTAAAAAGTAGGGAGATATATGTTTTAAGCTAAACATAATGATATGCTTAGCTATGTGGTTATTTACAGATGTATAAATTACATTATATATTTACTTCAAACATGATGCAATACCAATTTTCTACATGAGAGCTGTGAAAGCAATTTGTACTACAATTCTATAAGAAAGCTATAATTTGTAAACTATTAGAGTGTTCTTGAATTCTGCTTTTGAAAAGGCCCCAATCAATCCAAATCTAAACAAACAAAACTGTCCTTTTGCACTTGTTATACAAAAAAGCTTTGGTGCTTAATCCAGTTTAAGCAGCTAAACCTTGACACGTCTCTCAGCCCCTGGCAAAGAATTACGGTTTCTGAAAGATTCCTCTTAGCTCTGCACTGATTTGAATTTATATCAAGGATGATTAAGTCCACTCTGGGGTCTCAATCTAACTTTGGTTACTCCATCAAATCGTTTATAAGTTCACACAATTTGTGACCTTCAGCTGCACTTCCCAGCTTCCCTGTGAAACCAGAAAATCCTTCTGCGATACTGAACATTAAACACAGAAACGAAAAACAAATGTAAAGTATTAGCACCTCACACTCCCTCCCTCTCTGACCCCAAAAATATGCAACACAGGAAAATCAGTGAGAGAAAACTACAAAAAAGAAAGAAATCCTGCAAATCAAATAACAATTGCCACAAGATGGCAGCATACACAATGAATCAATGTGTTGCATCAAAAAAGCAGACACACACAAATACCTTTCTTGAAGTTCCTGAATTCGTTCTTCCTTTTCATGGACTTCGCTTCTCAAAGATTTAATTGCTGAGGACTGTTTTGTACTTTCAGTTGTCATACTCTAAATTAGAAGTAAAATGTATGGTGCATAATTGTGGAAGATCATTAAACATATATTTATTACCTTAGGTAATATGCATTAGAAAGACATATAATGTACTTTTTCAAAAGAATTTGCACAACCATTGTATATCATTTTTTGATAAACAGAAACAGTATGATACATATATGTTGAATGGAGTAGCCATGCTAGCCCACTCATTTAGATACCAAAATAACAAGAGTATTCCATTAAAGGGACACTAAAGTCAAAATTAAACTTTCATGATGATTCAGATAGAACATACAATTTTAAACAACTTTACAATTTACTTCCATTAACAAAATGTGCACAGTCTTTTTCTATAATTAAACGTTTTGAGTCACCAGCTCCTACTGAGCTTGTGCAAGAATTCACAGAATAATGTAATTGTGTTTGGCTAATGGCTGTCACATGGTACGTGTATGCATTTGTGATTGGCTGATGGCTGTCACATGGTACAGAGGGAGTGGAAATAGACATAACTTTTAAAATTGTCAGAAAAAAATCGACTACTCATTGGAAGTTCAGACTAAATGCTATTGCATTGTCTTGTTATCTTGCATTTGTTGATTATGCAAATCTACTGTGTTTACTGGTCCTTTAAGTAATACTTTTTTTGTTGGCCAACTGTACATTTAAAAGTAGAGAAGGTTATATATTTTTTATTATTTTTAAAAAATGTAATTCCTTAATGCAATTTTCTTGTTATTTTGGCATCTCTCATATATATATAAATACATTTAGAAAAAAATATCTGTATATATAAAATAGTTTTTTATTATGTCATATCATGAGCTCTTTCTTATAGTGCATTTATCTGTTTTTGTTTGTATTGTAATTATGTTTGCCTTTACTAAAAACTGCAATTTTATTTTTTATTCAAGGAATTATTATTACATCACATAACTTAACACAATTATAATTTTTCTTCTTCAAAACTATATATAAATAAATAAATAAATAAATATATCCTTACATAATCCCTTTATTGATTTGTCCAAAAAAAAGTGGGCTAAAGAAGTGAGCTACTATAAAAACTAGTTTTTGACTGTTCCCTAACTAATGAATATGAATAAATAAACAAATATAACTCATTAGTTCCCTAGCCTGTCCTAACTAAGAATTTAAAATTAAAAATTAAAATGTATTTGAAAAAAAGTAAAATTCCCTCATTCAAAATTAGATCTTTTTCTTTTCTTTCTTTTTTATTAACTTTACATACATATTTTATTTATTTATTCCTTAGGGTTAATAATATTATTTTGTTTAAATATATACTTTTTTATAACATGATATATAAAAAATATTTATTGTGTTTCCTTGCTTAGAGAATATGTTTTCAAAACATTTTTTTTTTATTTCCTTTTCCTTTTCTATAAGAGATAGCTACAAGGTTAAGACTGGATCTATAATTAGCTATCTAATTTTTATTTATTATTTTGGAAACAAAGTTTATATTTTCATTTATATTTTTATCACTTCCATGGTTCATAACTAGTACTTTGTGTCCCATCCTCACTTATTAGTAACATCTATTTACTTATTTAGTTATGTTTAGATCCTTAAGATTATTAGTTATTGCCACATTTATGAATTGTATTTTTTCTATTGCCTATATATATAAAAAATTGTTATTGAATATATCACGATATACGTTTATACACATTTATAGATTTTTAAATATGAAATGTTAGAATTTAATTATTTACACATATATGTTTATTCATAAGAGAAAGATTTAGTGGATGCCTTGTGTACAGCAAACGACCCTATCATATACCACAGGTGTAACTGTTGACCCATTTGCCTAAAGATACCTGGATTGGCTACTTTGCTGTATATAAGCCCATTCACACCTTGAACACATCACCTCTGATGAAGCGCATGTGCGCATGCGCGAAACGCGTCAGGTGTTTTTGCTCTGGCTTCACCTTTTGTACCTGCACTCTGCCAATAAACTGGTTTTGAACTGACTTTGGATGCAGCTTCGGTCTCAATCCTTCCCGTCTTTGGGGATTTCTTGCCTGTTATATATATATATATATATATATATATATAACATACTTAAAGGTTCACTAAACCCAAAATCTTTCTTTCATGATTCAGATAGAGAATAGAAATTTAAACAACATTACAAATCACTTCCATTATTTATTTTGCTTCATTTTTTAAATATCCTTAGTTGAAGAAAAAGCAATGCACATGGTGAGCCAATCACACGATGCTTCTATGTGCAGCAACCAATCAGCAGCTAGTAAGCATATCTAGATATGCTTTTCATCAAAGAATATCAAGAGAATAAAACAAATTAGATAATATAAGTAAATTAGAAAGATGTTTAAAATTGCATTCTCTTTCTAAATCATAAAAGAAAAAAATGTGGGTGGCATGTCCCTTTAAGTATTATATGGAGAAAGGAGAGCTTCCTATTTTCTTTTAGAAAATGTCACTACCTTGTACATTATTTTTAGTGGTGGTTTAAAAATAATGCCAACTTCATTGTAACCCGTGGTGAATCTCCATTTAGCCCTCTGAATAAAAATAATTATTTTTTTTTAAATATAAAATGTTATTTTTTATAACTCACCCTTCACACATACATACACTTTATATACATATATTTTCATATCCATTCATGTATAAATAAAACATATTAAATCTTTTTTGTTTTGTGATAAAACTATGTTTTGAATGATAGTAGATGGGGATACATATATTTTTAACACCACCAAAAATACTCAATTTACAATAAATTTACTGCCTTTCCAGTCGCTAATGGTGCCCATATAGATGCTAGATTTTAAAGAAGGCTTTTCACACAATCACACTTTACAAGCACTTGTATTTCACTCTGGAGCTGTATGTGTATGTGGTATTTTAATGGACATATTTTTTAAAGAATAAATGTATAATGCTAGAACAAGACCACATTTTGGAAAAAAGGGAGTTCTGGTATCTCATACCCTTGATATTGGTAGTGAATTAACATAACAATAGCACCAACCTACCTAATATATATTCCTACTAGATTATTTTTAAGGTGCAAAGGGTTACAAATTAAATTCCAGCACATCTAAGTAAAGCATCTAAACTAGAGAATGCTGCTCCTCTTTAAAGTTAGGGCTTACATCTAGGTAACTAAATAATATTGATCACAAAGGGAAAATAAATTAACAGATAAGCATATGAAGCAAACAAAAAATAGGGGTAGAGTAGGCTAAATTTACTTAAAGGGACATTAAACACTTGGAGATGTTAATATAAAATTATACATTATATGTATAAAAAAATCTCTGCAGTATACTTTCATTATTTATTTTGTCCCCTTTTCCTGTAATTCTATTATGAAATTGTGAGCTTTTCAGTTCCTGTTAGAAATGGAAGTGCAGAGCGAGCTAAGATGGTGCTACAGACGTATAGCGGAACCACACAGGCGGGGGGAAAGCCATTAGCGCCTGGAATGATTATTTGGGACTCTCCGCTCTCATTTTCAGAGGCTTGAAGGTGTCCCGGGAGGATAAAAAGATGCTGCCAGTATCTCCTACATGGAGCTGTTTCTCTCACCGCCCCCTCGGAGCCCGAGCAGCCTGCGGTGAGCCAGGGGAAGCAGGGCTGTGCATTCTGCAAAAATAACCGCAAATCTGCCACATTCTACAGCACACATCACCTGAAAGGACCGGATGGCCAAGTCCAGTGTCCGGCGCTGCGAGGATACACCTGTCCTCAGTGCGAAGCCAGTGGTGATCACGCTCATACAGTGGGATACTGCCCCCAACGGAGGCTTATGGCCAATACACAGACTGCCCTATTCCATGCTGGTACATGTCACGGCTAAACTCAGCGGATTCATCATCCTCATTTGTCTGCAGAGCTAACGAGTTAGTAACAGCCAGGCTGAGAAACCTGCGGTTCCTCTGGCACATGAGACATTTTAATGAAACTTTGGATCAGTTTTTGAAACTGCATCATTTATCCACCTATAATCCACTGATCAGGATCAGGTTGCTACAATGTAATCACTGCACTTTTTTTTTAATTACACTTTTCCACTGCTCCACTGTTTGTTTTCAAATTTATGCTTTTTACACAATGTATCAAATGAAAATTGAATTTAAGGGACAATGCACATTATTTTTTGGGGGGGATTTCCAATACCCTGATCTATAGGGTAATCTGAAGGTGTTAAATATCCACTAAGAACTGCAATCACCCAATATCAGAGGCGTAACTAGAAACCACAGGGCCCAGGTGCAAGAATCTAAGAAGGACCCCCCCCAAGAAAAAAATGAATTTGATACCTATCTTTTTTTTAACATTTAAAGGGACAGTCTACACCAGAATTTTTATTGTTTTAAAAGATAGATAATCCCTTTATTACCCATTTCCCAGTTTTGCATAACCTACACAGTTATAATAATATACTTTTAACCTCTGTGATTAACTTGTATCTAAGCCTCTGCAAACTGACCCTTTTTTCAGTTCTTTTGACAGACTTGCAGTCTAGCCAATTAGTGCCTGCTCCCAGATAACTTCTTGTGCACGAGCACAGTGTTATCTATATGAAATACGTGAACTAACACCCTCTGGGCTTCAAGGTCTAAGAAATTAGCATATGAACCTCCTAGGTTAAGCTTTCAACTAAGAATACCAAGAGAACAAAGCAAAATTGGTGATAAAATTAAATTGGAAAATTGTTTAAAATTGTATGCTCTATCTGAATCATGAAAGTTTATTTTGGCCTAGACTATCCCTTTAACACAGAAAAAATGTGAATCAGATTACATGTCTGCAAAAGGAGGTATCCTGTGCCCACAGTCTGTGAGATGGTCTGATCCCCTATTACTGTATATAGCGACACCGTTTAACCCACCAGTACTGTATATAGTGAGTCAGTGACACAGTCTGTAATCTGCCGGCGAGATGGCTGGCCTGACCCTATCCGCCCCAGTACTTTATAAAGTGACCACAGTAGTCTGTGACATAGTCCAGCCCCCCGTACTGTATATAAAGGTACTGTATAGTGACACTGTTTACCCCCCGCCCCCCATGCTGTAGTAACAAGGTCTGTAATTTGCTGGTTCCACAAACATACACACATACATGCATAAATACACACAGTCACATACATACACACACACACATAAACACCAATGGGTAAAACATAAATACTAATCCCTGTAGTCAGAGACACTAGTGAAGCATCATGTCATACTCACATGATATCAGTGATGGCAGTGGCAGGTCAACTTTTTTCTTAAATTTTTTTTTTTTAAAAAATTGCGACCTCTGCACCCCCTGCTCAATATAAAACACACGTGCGTCTTTTCTAAAAATTGTTAATCACTGATTAAGTGTTTTGCATTTCATTGATGTTTATCTGTTAATCACAAATTTAGTTTAATCTTGTTTAGAAAGTAGCTGCTTGTTGAAGGGCACTTACCTATTCACTGAGGCTGATTTTATTATTAAATGCACCAATAGGTTTATTTGATTTCTTAACTCACTATGCTTTATAAATTTGCACTCTGTATCTAATTGTATAGCTTGTAGCATAGAAACCCATGAATGTCTAGCTGATAGTTTAAAGGGCCATAATACCCAAATGTTTAAACACTTGAAAGTGATGCAGCATAGCTGTAAAAAGCTGACTAGAAAATATCACCTGAACATCTCTATGTAAAAAAGAAAGATATTTTACCTCAAAAGTTTCTCAGTAGCCACCTCCCATTGTAAAGGATTTCTAAGCAGCATATCAGTATGTCTGTCCCGGGACAACTGAAGGGATGAGCTTCGTGAACTCTCATATTATTTCACCAATCAGGTAAAGGAAGCTTACTATGAAATCTCATGAGAGTTAAGTCAAATCTCATGAGATCACAGTAAGAGTTCATGACCTCAGCACTGCTGATGCTGATTGGCTGCTGTTCATTTCTTCATTTTTTTTACCTGCAGCTGGGAGCAGCTGAGTATAACTTTTTACACAGAACTTACTCTGCTGAGCTGAGGAGATTGTGAGGTAAAATAACATAATTTATGCTTACCTGATAAATGTATTTCTCTTGTAGTGTGTTCAGTCCACGGGTCATCCATTACTTATGGGATATATTCTCCTTCCCAACAGGAAGTTGCAAGAGGATCACCCAAGCAGAGCTGCTATATAGCTCCTCCCCTCACATGTCATATCCAGTCATTCGACCGAAACAAGACGAGAAAGGAGAAACTATAGGGTGCAGTGGTGACTGGAATTTTAAAATTTAGAACCTGCCTCAAAAAGACAGGGCGGGCCGTGGACTGAACACACTTCAAGAGAAATAAATTTATCAGGTAAGCATAAATTATGTTTTCTCTTGTTAAGTGTGTTCAGTCCACGGGTCATCCATTACTTATGGGATACCAATACCAAAGCTAAAGTACACGGATGATGGGAGGGACAAGGCAGGAACATTAAACAGAAGGAAACAATGCCTGTAGAACCTTTCTCCCAAAAACAGCCTCCAAAGAAGCAAAAGTGTCAAATTTGTAAAATTTTGAAAAAGTGTGAAGTGAAGACCAAGTTGCAGCCTTGCAAATCTGTTCAACAGAGGCCTCATTCTTAAAGGCCCAGGTGGAAGCTACAGCTCTAGTGGAATGAGCTGTAATTCTTTCAGGAGGCTGCTGTCCAGCAGTCTCATAGGCTAAACGTATTATGCTACGAAGCCAAAAAGAGAGAGAGGTCGCCGAAGCCCTTTGACCTCTCCTCTGTCCAGAGTAAACGACAAACAGAGAAGAAGTTTGCCGAAAATCTTTAGTTGCCTGTAAGTAGAACTTCCGGGCACGGACCACGTCTTGATTATGCAAAAGACGTTCCTTCCTTGAAGAAGGATTAGGACATAATGATGGAACCACAATCTCTTGATTGATATTCCTGTTAGAAACAACCTTAGGTAAAAACCCAGGTTTAGTACGCAGGACTACCTTGTCTGAATGAAAGATCAGATAAGGAGAATCACAATGTAAGGCAGATAACTCAGAGACTCTTTGAGCCGAGGAAATAGCCATCAAAAACAGAACTTTCCAAGATAAAAGCTTAATATCAATGGAATGAAGGGGTTCAAACGGAACACCCTGAAGAACTTTAAGAACCAAGTTTAAGCTCCACGGAGGAGCAACAGTCTTAAACACAGGCTTAATCCTGGCCAAAGCCTGACAAAAAGCCTGGACGTCTGGATTCACTGCCAGACGCTTGTGTAAAAGAATAGACAGAGCAGAAATCTGTCCCTTTATCGAACTAGCGGATAAACCCTTTTCTAAACCCTCTTGTAGAAAAGACAATATCCTAGGAATCTTAACTATGTCCATTGCCGCTACCATTAAGCCGATTACTTCCATGCACTGAGCTACTGACGGTTGTGGAATGGAATGAAGGGCACGGCAAGCATTTAGAAGTTTTGATAACCTGGCCTCCGTCAGGTAAATTTTCATCTCTACAGAATCTATAAGAGTCCCTAGGAAGGGAACCCTTGTGAGTGGTAATAGAGAACTCTTTTCCACGTTCACCTTCCACCCATGCAACCTCAGAAATGCCAGAACTATCTCTGTATGAGACTTGGCAGTTTGAAAACTTGACGCTTGTATCAGAATGTCGTCTAGGTACGGAGCCACCGCTATGCCTCGCGGTCTTAGTACCGCCAGAAGTGAGCCCAGAACCTTTGTAAAAATTCTCGGGGCCGTAGCTAACCCGAAGGGAAGAGCTACAAACTGGTAATGCCTGTCCAGAAATGCAAATCTTAGGTACCGATAATGATCTTTGTGAATCGGTATGTGAATGTAGGCATCCTTTAAGTCCACTGTGGTCATATACTGACCCTCTTGGATCATGGGTAGGATGGTTTGAATAGTTTCCATTTTGAATGATGGAACTCTTAGGAATTTGTTTAAGATTTTTAGTTCCAAGATTGGTCTGAAGGTTCCCTCTTTCTTGGGAACCATAAACAGATTTGAGTAAAATCCTTGCCCTTGTTCCGTCCGCAGAACTGGGTGGATCACCCCCATTAGTAAGAGGTCTTGTACACAGCGTAGAAACGCCTCTTTCTTTACTTGGTTTGCTGATAACCTTGAAAGATGAAATCTCCCTTGTGGAGGAGAAGCTTTGAAGTCCAGGCGATATCCCTGAGATATGATCTCCAACGCCCAGGGATCCTGGACATCTCTTGCCCAAGCCTGGGCGAAGAGAGAAAGTCTGCCCCCCACTAGATCCGTTTCCGGATAGGGGGCCCTGTCTTCATGCTGTCTTAGGGGCGGAAGTAGGCTTTCTGGCCTGCTTGCCCTTGTTCCAGGACTGGTTGCCTTTCCAACCCTGTCTGTAACGAGCAGCAGTTCCTTCCTGTTTTGGAGCGGAGGAAGTTGATGCTGCTCCTGCCTTGAAATTACGAAAGGCACGAAAATTAGACTGTTTGGCCTTTGATTTGGCCCTGTCCTGAGGAAGGGTGTGGCCCTTACCTCCAGTAATGTCAGCAATAATTTCCTTCAAGCCGGGCCCGAATAAGGTCTGCCCTTTGAAAGGAATATTCAGTAGTTTAGATTTAGAAGTTACATCTGCTGACCAGGATTTAAGCCATAGCGCTCTGCGCGCCTGTATGGCGAATCCGGAATTCTTAGCCGTAAGTTTGGTTAAATGTACTACGGCATCCGAAACAAACGCATTAGCTAGCTTAAGCGTTCTAAGCTTGCTCAAAGTCTCATCCAATGGTGCTGTGCGAATCGCCTCTTCCAGAGACTCAAACCAGAATGCCGCTGCAGCCGTGACAGGCGCAATGCATGCAAGAGGCTGTAATATAAAACCTTGTTGAACAAACATTTTCTTAAGGTAACCCTCTAATTTTTTATCCATTGGATCTGAGAAAGCACAACTATCCTCCACCGGGATAGTGGTACGCTTGGCTAAAGTAGAAACTGCTCCCTCCACCTTAGGGACCGTCTGCCATAAGTCTCGTGTGGCGGCGTTTATAGGGAACATTTTTCTAAATATCGGAGGAGGGGAGAAGGGCACACCAGGTCTATCCCACTCCTTGCTAATAATCTCTTTAAGCCTTTTTGGTATAGGAAAAACGTCAGTACACACCGGTACCGCATAGTATTTATCCAGCCTACATATTTTCTCTGGGATTGCCACCATGTCACAATCATTCAGAACCGCTAACACCTCCCCTAGCAACACGCAGAGGTTCTCAAGCTTAAATTTAAAATTTGAAATTTCTGAATCCGGTCTCCCCGAATCAGAACCGTCACCCACAGAATGAAGCTCTCCGTCCTCATGTTCTGCAAATTGTGACGCAGTATCAGACATGGCTCTCGTGTCATCGGCGCGCTCTGTCCTTAACCCAGAGCTATCGCGCTTGTCTCTTAACTCGGGCATATTGTATAATACTTCTTTCATAACATTAGCCATATCATGTAAAGTGATTTGTAAGTGCCTTGATGTACTTGGCGCCTCAATCTCACGCACCTCCCGAGCGGGAGACGAAGGTACTGACACGTGAGGAGAGTTAGACGGCATAACTTCCCCCTCGTTGTCTGGTGATAATTTCTTTATCGGTACAGATTGACTTTTATTCAAAGTAATATCAATACAATTGGTACACATATTTCTATTGGGCTTCACATCGGCTTTTGAACATAATGAACAAGCAGATTCCTCTGTATCAGACATGTTTAAACAGACTAGAAATGAAGCTAGCAAGCTTGGAAATTACTTTCAATAAGTTTACAAGCAATATAAAAAACGCTGCAGCGCTTTTAAAAAACACAGTTGAATTAACAAAGAACTAATTCAGTTATAGTCAACAATTCTTACAGTAAATGTATTAATTAGCAGAGGAATGCACCCATTAGCAAAAGGATGATTAACCCCTCAATACCCAAAAACGGATATCAAATTAAGATTTAACGCTTTTATCACAGTCAAACACACTGTCACAGGTCTGCTGTGACTGATTACCTCCCTCAAAAACGAATTTTGAAGACCCCTGAGCTCTCTAGAGACGTCCTGGATCAAGGAGGAAGAAGCAGGAAGACTGTGCTAGAATTTTAACTGGGCAACAAGGCGCTAAAAAAAGGCCCCTCCCACTCATATTACAACAGTGGGAGACCTGATATAACGGTTTCTATGCAGAAAAATACGTTAGCCATGTGGAAAAAAATCATGCCCAAAAAGGATTTATCACCAAAGTACCTCACAAAACGAATTACATGCCAGTAAACGTTTTAAAAAACCAACTTTTTCAATGTCAGCAAAGCTATCACTAAGCCTGCTACCAGTCGCTTCTACTGCAGATAAGGCTTAAGCATTATTTCAGTATTAACAGTATTTTCTCAGTCAAATTCTAGTCCCTAGAAATTAACTCAACTGCGCATACATTTATCAGCCTGATACCAGCCGCTACTACTGCATTTAAGGCTGTACTTACATCATATGGGTAAGAGCAGTGTTTTCTTAGTCAATTCCATTCCCAGAAAATATTTTACTGCACATACCTCATTTGCGGGGGACCCCGCATGCTATTCCCATTTTCTGAAGTTACCCCACTCCTCAGAATGTCGAGAACAGCCAGTGGATCTTAGTTACGTCTGCTAAGATCATAGAGAACGCAGGCAGATTCTTCTTCCAAATACTGCCTGAGATAGAAAAAACAGCACACTCCGGTGCCATTTAAAATAACAAACTTTTGATTGAAGAATAATTAAGTAAAAACTCCAACTCCTCTCGCGACCTCCTTCTTAGTTGAGGGTTGCAAGAGAATGACTGGGTATGACATGTGAGGGGAGGAGCTATATAGCAGCTCTGCTTGGGTGATCCTCTTGCAACTTCCTGTTGGGAAGGAGAATATATCCCATAAGTAATGGATGACCCGTGGACTGAACACACTTAACAAGAGAAATCTTCCTTTTTTACATAGAGATGCTCAGGTGATATTTTCCTGTCAGCTTTTTACAGTTATACTGCATCAGTTTCAAGTGATTTAGCATATGAGTATTATGCCCCTTTAACTACAGATCAGTTTTGCCTTGTTTTTTTTTTCTTCTTTTTTTTAAGGTTGTTATAAAAATGAATCGTTTCTAAAAAAAAAAAAAAAAAAAAAGAAAGAAAGAAAAGAAATGGAAGATACAACATGGCAGCTCCCATTGTTTTATAGACACTAAAACTTTACACATATTTTGCCAATATTTAAACAGCTAATCAAACCTTTTAAAATACATCTACGTGTTAATCTCAGGAAAGAGGTGTCACCAGCGCTAAAATCCCAACAACACACTATCTCTAGTATGTGAGTACACTCGTAAATATCAAACAGGAAAAATAGTTCTGAACAAAAAGGCAGCACAACGTGTATTGCAAAATAAAAATAGGATGTTTAATCCGACATCAGTTCAGAAATACAAACATACACACAGGTAGGAGGTAAGGGTGAACATTAGTCTAGGAAACCATGATGAAAATGTTTCTATTTTGAAAGTTAATTATAATTAAAAAAGACCAATGTATTCAAATCAGAAGAAATCATAATTTATCCTTACCTGGCTGATAAATGAATTACTTTCATGGTGGTGAGAGCCCACTATGGATTACTCATGGGAATTACTCTTCCCTACCACTAGGAGGAGGCAAAAACTCCCAAACCCCAAGAGCTCTATAAAAGCCCTCTCCCCTCACATGTACCTCAGTCTAATGTATAGCAAAGCAAAATGAGATAGGAAAAGAAATAACAGCAAAAATAAAAGGAGCAGGGAAAAAAAGATGTGTGTAAGAAAAAAACAACACCAAAAAATCAACAACAACCATGAAAGAAATGAAGTTATCCAGTAAGCATAAATTATGTTTCTTTCATTACTCCTGGGAAATAACACCCAAGTTGTGGAGTCCATGAGTAATGAGACACAAAGGGTAGGATTTATTAAACATTCACTAAAAAAGTAAATCCAAAACTCCACTAGAATAAAAAAAAAAGCATTTTTGAATGCACTTTAATAATAAGGCAAAGAATAAATCATGCTGAGACAACTGCCTGAAGGACTTTCCTTCCAAAGGCTGCCTCAGAAGAAGAAAACTCAAAATGGTAGCATTTAGTAAAAGAAGAGAGATATAAAGATATATCAAGGGGCGCGCAAAATAAAGAAAAGGGTTGCTAAGTACTGAAAATACTAAGGGCAAGATTACAAGTCTCGTGTGAGTTTTCCGCGCGCAATGTGGTAGTTGTGCAGCTATTACAAGTTTTGAAAAATCAAGACTCCAGGGAGGAGAAATTGAGTTTATCACAGGCTTAATTCCTGCCAAAGCCTAAACAAAACCATGGATGTCATGAAGATTAGCAATCTTCCTATGAAACAAAACTGAAAGAGCAGATATATGCCCTTTCAGAGAACTGCCAGAGAGACCTTTATATAAACCATCCTGTAAGAACTGCACTATTCTAGGAATTCTAAAAGAATGTCATGAAAAGTAATCATCTATACATCAAGAGATAAAAGCCCTCCAGGCCCAATGGATAATCTTCCTAGTCACAGGCTTACAAGCCTAGATCAAAGTTTCAGTCACAGAATCTGAAAAAAATCTATGCTTAAGAACTAAGTTTAGAGATTTGAGCTCCGCCTGAGGCTCCCTGGACCTCTTAAATTACCTGGGAAGTTTGTTCTTTAAAGGAAAAGCCATCAGAGCTATCCCTGGGAGACCCCAAATATCTACAATCTGATTGAACCCATCCTGGTGAAGAGACCGTTTCCCTGAATGTGGAGATGACAACTGAGAAAATCTGCTTCCCAGTTGTTCACTTCTGGAATATGGACTGCAGAGACTAGACAGGAATAGACTTCTGCCATGAGATAAATTGAGACACTTCCCTCATGGCTAGGGAACTGTGGGTTCCCCTCTGATGATTGATATAAGCCACTGCTATGACAGTGTCTGATTGAAAGTAGAGATGAGTCTTTTCAATAGAGGCTAAATCTGAAGAGCCCTACAAATAGTACAGAGTTCGAGAACATTTATTGGCAAACACTTGTGCTCTCAGAGACTGCCAAACAGCTCCCCAACTTGATAGGTTTGCATCTGTAGTGATCACAGTCCAGGTAGGAAGGGCAAAAGAAGCCCCTTGTAAAATGAACTGATGATCCAGCCACCAAGTCAGAGACTGATTTGTACTTTGATCCAGAAAAATCTTTAAAACAGCTGAGTATGATGCCTGCATCATTGTTGAAGCATAGAAAGCTGAAGAGGTCTCATGTGTTATTGTGAGACCCAGTACAATATTAGAGGCAGGTAAGGGATATAACTTCTAAAACTTTGCAGAAGGATTAAATAGAATTACCTGGATTAGACCATTCCCAATAAACTATTTCAGAAACATCATAGAATAGGAAAAACTTCAGGGGTTTTACCAACTGTCTTAAGGACTGAATCAAAATGGTTAAAAGGCTTACCTTTTATGCTAACTTGTAGGCGGGTGGAGCTGCCAACATTTCAGAAATGGTAGATTTGATGAGTTATTTTTTACACCATGAGCAAAATCCATAAGAGGAGGCAAAAAAACAAGACCTTGTGACTACTATGGAAGTTTAGTGACAAAATTTCCCATAAGGTAAAGAGAGAGCCATTAACCATACCCCATATACATACCTCTTACAAACACTGTACTCTGAGGGGAACAGGCCTCAACATAGACTGAAAGCCTCTCTCACTGAAGAAACATATGCACATCTTCATTTTTCACATTCTTGCAGTGGAGGCAAAGACGAGACTGAGGTACCTGTGAGGTGTGGAGGGGGGGTTACAGAGATCTTGGGGGTTGGGAATCTTTGCTTCTTCCTAGAGGTAGGGAAGAGTAATTCCCAGGAGTAATGGATCATAGACTCTCACCACCTGTATGAAAGAAACACTGTTTTATCTATTTTTCTCATAACTACCAAAAAAATATCAACATTTACATGCACGTGAATATATTTCATTTCTGCGTAGAAGCATTATTGCAGTACCCTTGTATTAGCAAAATGCTTCTTGTAAAGGATATCATTGTTTTAGCACCAGTTTTACTGCACATCTGGAGAGGTGATTTTGCATATCATTTTTGTCTTTACTGTTGGGTGGGTTGTTATGAGAGCATTTGACTGCCACATAGAGGAAGTTAGATGAGTCAGTAAAGTTGCAAACAGAAATAGAGAATAGCGTTTTTTTTTCTACTACCTTTGCTTGATCTTTCTGCTGCTTTTGATACTGTCAACTAACCAATCCTACTAAACGCTCTCCACTCCCTTGGTTTGCATGATACTTCACCTAAGTGTCTGCTTCTCCAGTAAAACTTAATTACCTGTCCCACTTATTGTTGCAGTGCCCAATGGTTCAGTCCTGATTCATCTGAAACTCTTAAGCTTATTTGAGTTCCAATACAATCACTATGCTGACAACACTCAAATGTACTTAACTTCTCTAACCCTATCGCTTCCCATTTAAATCATATCACATACTGTCTCACTCATATCTCTTCTTGGAAGGCTGATAAATGTATTTCTTTCTGGATATGGTGAGTCCACAGCTGCATCATTTACTGTTGGGAATATCACTCCTGGCCAGCAGGAGGAGGCAAAGAGCACCATAGTGAATCTGTTAAGTATCACTCCCCTTCCCACAACCACCAGACATTCGACCAAAGGGAAATGGAGAAAAGAGGAGTAACGCAAGGTGTAGAGGTGCCTGAGGTTTAGCCAAAAATAACTGTCTTAAAATAAAGGGAGGGGGCCGTGGACTCACCATATCCGGAAATAAATACATTTATCAGGTAAGCATAAATTTTGTTTTCTTTCACCAAGATATGGTGAGTCCACGGCTGCATCATTTACTGTTGGGAACCAATACCCAAGCTAGAGGACACAAATGATTAGGGAGGGACAAGACAGGTAGACCTAAATAGAAGGCACCATCGCTTGAAGAACATTTCTCCCAAAAGAAGCCTCAGCTGAGGCAAAAGTATGAAATCTGTTCCACAGAAGCTTCATTTTTGAAAGCCCAAGAAGAGACGGCTCTAGTGGAGTGAGCCGTAAATCTTTCAGGAGGCTGCTGTCCAGCAGTCTCATAAGCCAAACGGATTATACTTCTCAACCAGAGAGAAAAAGAAGTAGCAGTAACTTTCTGACCTTTACGTTTCCCAGAGAAACAAACAAACAGGGCAAAAGACTGGCGAAAAAGTAAAGTAAAATTTTAAAGCACGCACCACATCCAAGTTGTGCAACAAACATTCTTTATGAGAAGAAGGATTAGGACATAGAGAAGGAACAACAATTTCTTGATTAATATTTCTGCCTGAGACCACCTTAGGAAGGAAACTAAACTTAGTACGAAGAACTGCCATTTCAGCATGAAAAATAAGATAAGGCGAATCACACTGCAAGGTCGAGAGTTCAGAGACACTCCTAGCAGAAGAAATAGCAATAAGAAGCAAAACCTTAATATCTATGGAAAGCAATGGCTCAAACGGAAGCTTCTGCAAAACTTTAAGAACAAGGTTAAGACTCCAAGGAGGAGCAACAGACTTAAACACAGGTCTGATTCTGACCAAGGCCTGACAAAAAGATTGCACATCTGGCACATCCGCCAGACACTTGTGTAGCAAAATAGATAAAGCAGAAATCTGACCCGTCAGGGTACTGACTTACAAACCCTTCTCCAGACCTTCCTGGAGAAAGGACAAAATCCTAGGAATCTTGACTCTACTCCAAGAGAAACCCTTGGATTCACACCAATAAAGATATTTACGCCATATCTTATGGTAAAATCTTTCTAGTAACAGGCTTGCGAGCCTGAATCATGGTCTCAATGATCAACTCAGAAAACCCACGCTTAGACAGAACTAAGCGTTCAATCTCCAAGCAGTCAGCTTCAGAGAAATGAGATTTGTATGAAAGAAGGGACCCTGAATCAGAAGGTCCTTCTTCAGAGAAAGTCTCCAAGGTGGGAGAGACGGCATCTCCATTAAGTCTGCATACCAGATCCTGCGAGGCCACGCAGGGGCTATTAGAATCACCAATGCCCTCTCCTGTTTGAAACGAGCAATGACTCATGGAAGGAGAGCAAATGGAGGAAACAGGTATGCCAGCCTGAAATCCCAAGGAACCACCATAGCATCTATTAGAGCGGCCTGCAGATCTCTTGACCTTGAACCGTACCTTAGAAGCTTGGCATTCTGCTGAGACGCCATCAGATCCAACTCCGGTACCCCCCCATTTGAGGGTTAAGCTGGAAACACCTCCGGATGGAGATCCCACTCTCCTGGATGAAAAGTCTGTCTGCTCAGGAAATCCGCTTCCCAGTTGTCCACTCCTGGAATGCGGAAAAAAGATAGACAGCAATTGTGAACTTCCGCCAACTGAATAATCCGAGCCAACTCCTTCATGGCTAAGGAACTCCGAGTTCATCCCTGGTGGTTGATGTAAGGCACTGAGGGTATGTTGTCTGACTGGAACCTGAAAAACCGGGCTAAGGACAACTGAGGCCAAGTCAACAGAGCATTGTAAATCGCTCTCAACTCCAAGATGTTGATGGGCAGAGCAGACGACTCCTGTGTCCAAAGTCCCTGCACCTTTAATGAGTCCCAGACTGCTCTCCAGCCCAGTAGGTTGGCGTCGGTGGTCACAATCACCCAGACAGGTCTCCAAAAGCATGTGCCCTGAGACAAATGTTCCTGAGAAAGCCACCACGGAAGAGAGTTTCTTGTCGACTAATCTAGATCTATCCTCTGAGACAGATCCGCATGATCTCCGTGCCATTGTCTGAGCATGCACAGTTGCAGAGCTCTCAAATGGAATCGAGCAAAGGGAATGATGTCCATGGAAGCCACCATTAGACCGATTACCTCCATACATTGAGCCACTGAAGGTCTAACAGCAGACTGAAGAGAAAGGCAAGAGGAAAGAATTTTGGCTTTTCTGACCTCTGTCAGAAAAAGTTTCCTCAATAGGGAATCTATTATGGTCCCTAAGAAGACTACCCTTGTAGCTGGAACAAGGGAGCTTTTCTCCAAGTTCACTTTCCATCCGTGGGAACGTAGAAAAGATGGCGCCTTAACCAATATATCGTCCAGGTAGGGCGCCACAGCAATTCCCCGAGACCGGATCACTGCCAAGAGAACTCCCCAGAACCTTTGAGAAAATTCTGGGAGCTGTGGCAAGACCAAATGGAAGGGCCACAGACTGGAAGTGATTGTCCAGAAAAGCAAATCTCAGAAATTTGTGATGATCCCTGTGAATGGGAACATGAAGGTACACATCCTTTAGGTCTATGGTTGTCATGGACTGACCCTCTTGCACTAATGGAAGAATGAAGCGTATAGTCTCCATCTTGAACATCTTGAAGGACGGTACTCTGAGAAACTGGTTTAGGTACTTTAGGTGTAAAATAGGTCGGAAAGTTCCCTCCTTTCTGGGAACCACAAACAGATTTGAATAGAAACCCAGACCCTGTTTCTGTACTGGAACAGGTACTATCACTCCCAGGGAGGAAAGATCCTGTACACATTTAAAAAACGCCTCTCTTTTTGTCTGGTCTGCAGATAATTTTGAGAGGCAGAACCTGGGAGTTAGAGTCTTGAATTCCAATTTATAATCCTGTGATACTATGTCCACAGTCCAGGGATCTGGGACATCTTGTATCCATGCTTGAGAGAACTGAGAAAGTCTGCCTCCCACCTGATCCGATCCCGGATCGGGGGCAAACCCTTCATGTTGATTTAGATTCAGCTGCGGGCTTCTTCGATTGCTTCCCCTTATTCCAAGACTGATTGGGTCTCCAGGAGGACTTGGACTGTTCTTGCTCGGAAGAAGAAGGGGAGGACTTCCCTCTGAAGTTATGAAAGTAACGAAAATTTACTTTGACGTCCTTTAGGTCTATTCTTCTTAACTTGAGGCAGGAAAGACCCCTTTCCACCGTGATATCAGAAAGAATTTCTGCCAGACCAGGACCAAACAAGTTCTTACCCTTGTAAGGAAGTGCCAGAAGCTTTACCTTAGAGGAAACATCAGCCGACCAAGACTTCGGCCACAAAGCCCAGCGGGCAAGCACCGCAAAACCAGAAGACTTGGCTACCAGTTTAATCACCTGCATGATATCATCAGAAATAAAGGAATTAGCTAGCTTAAGGGCCTTAATTCTATCTTGGATCACATCCAGGGAATTCTCAACATAAAGAGAATCAGACAGGGCATCAAACCAGCAGGATGCTGCGCAAGACATAGTCGCAATACACACAGCAGGTTACCATACTAGACCCTGATGAACATAAATTCTTTTCAAATAGGCCTACAGCTTTTTATCCATTGGGTCCTTAAAGGAACAGCTATCCTCAATGGGAATAGTACTTCTCTTAGCCAGAGTAGAAATGGCCCCTTCTACTTTAGGTACCATGTGCCATGGTTCTTTAATGGAGTCAGCTACAGGAAACATATTTTTGAAAATAGGAGACGTGGTAAAAGGTATCCCTGACTTCTCCCATTCCTGTGTAATAATCTCTGTAGCAGGATCAGGAACCAGAAATACCTCCAAAGAGGAAGGAACATAAAAATAACTATTAAGCTTACTTGATTTCTTAGGTATGACAAGGGCAGGGGTGTTGGAGTCATCCAGAGTAGCCAAAACCTCCTTTAACAGTACACAAAATTGTTCAAGCTTAAATCTGAAGGTGACAACTCCTGCATCAGAGAAGGCATTACACTGTCCAAATCTGAGATTGCACCCTCAGAGGCTACTGACAAATTATCTTTATCAGATTTATGAGATATGGCAACTTGAGTAGCAAGAGCTGGTTCAGAAACCTTGCTATCTGAATCTCTAATTCTCCCCTTGCGTCTTCCCTTCAACATAGGAAAGGCAGCTAATGCCGCAGATACCGCTGACGATACCTGGGCAGCAATTTCTGCTTGCAAATAAACTCCTACCGGAGACTGAGAGGAACTGCAGGGCACTGCATGTGACGTCATTGAGGCTTGGGACGAAACAGGAGAAAGCTGTGGCAATGCCTAAACAGCATCGTCCTGAGAGACGTTGGGCTCTGCATAGAACATTTTTTCTTTAGACTGCAATGTCTTCTTAACACATAGGGAACAAAATTGCATAGGCGCAGCAATTTGTGCCTCTAAGCACAATAATCACTAATTTATGAGAGCAGACTCCTGCTCCATGTCAGACATGGCCTTAAAAAATATAGAGATAAAAGAAACAGGATATGTGTACTTTTCCTTTACGAAACTCAGTGTAAAATTTTAACCACCCTCTTGCATATGTGTAACAAAAAACCAAGGGGTCTAAATACTTATTAATTATAACAAGAGTCCTCAGCAGGGGAAATGGATATGAAGCTTCTAAATTTTGTATTAACTTGTTAGCATAAAAAAACAATTATCCCAGGACCTCCACATCTCAGCCGTAACTGAGGTGGTTACCTCCCCTCGCTCCTGCGATGATACAAAATGAAGGCCCGAGATGGAGAATTCTAAATTGCCAAACTCCGTTCTGCGATGCTCTGCTGCGTAGCCGACACCGCTCCAGGCATGGAGAAAGGAGCGTCAAGTGATCGGCGAGAAAGGCTGCGTCCCAGGAGGTGAAATCAGAAGAGACCGCCTCTACTAGATATACGCTGTGGAGTCTATATCAAAGGACTTCCCCCCAGTGTGAGGCCTACGCGGTAAAAAGACGGAGACCGGTCTGATCGCAAAACTAGCGATCTTTAGCCCCTCTTGCGTTTCTGTCAACCCATAATAATAAATTCAAGCGTCTCAACCACCATGTCTCAAGTGCCTGTCCCTGCCTTAAATAAACCCACTCTAGGGAATATATTGTGTCCCAATAATATTGTGCAGGGTATTTAATAAAAGATCTTCTTTTCTCTTAAGTGCAAAGTCTCCCCACCTAGAAGACAGAGGCACTTACCTGCTAATCCGCTGTCCGGCAGGAAGACAGCTCCCAGGCATGACAGGACACATCTTCCTCACAGAGGCCTGTGGAAAAAGAAAGAACAGAGTAAACCTACTCTGGCTTTCTATACTAGGGCAGCAAAATTTTAGGAAAACGCAGCAAGGACCACCTTACAAGTTCCTAACTGCTTTAAAGCCACCACTACCCTACTGCAGAGAATAACATGGAATACGGCTAGACCCTAAAATCTTGCTGGAAGCACTGAAATTCAATTTTCTTTAGACACTAAAACTTCACCTCCTCCATGCACCAAGGCAAAGAGAATGACTAGGGGTTGTGGGAAGGGGAGTGATACTTAACAGCTTGGCTGTGGTGCTCTTTGCCTCCTCCTGCTGGCCAGGAGTGATATTCCCAACAGTAAATGATGCAGCCATGAACTCACCATATCTTAAGAAAGAAATAAAAATACCCAAGACTGAAGTCATACGTATTCCTCCTATTAACACCCATATCACTTGAAATCTTCATCATGGCTAACTGCCCTGTTATAACACCGCTAATCTGGTGCCATATCTCCAGAAGGATATAAACTAAAAAAACTGTCCAATGGGGGGTGGTGCTAAAATGGTACATAGACTAAAGTATAAAACATACAAAGACTCTATGATCTAAATATGTATGGGTTAGCGGAGAGAAGTGAAAGAGGTGACATGATAGAAACCTTCAAATATACAAAGGGAAATACCAAAACAAGGGGTCACAATCTTAAGTTAGAGGATAGGAGATTCTGGAGAAATGTGAGGAAGCATTTTTTTTTGCCGAAAGTGTGGTTGATTCATGGAATAAACCTTTAATAGAGGTGGTAAACACAGGGACTATAAAATAATTTAAAAATGCCTAGGACATGCATAAAGCTATCCTAAGAAAACAGTAACATGTAATTTGGGTAGACTTGATGGGCATTTTGATTTTTATCTGCCATCAAATTCTATATTTTTATGTCTACTTAACCCCAAATCTAATCTCTCATCAAATCTTGCATCCACTATATTTAGAACATGACTAAAATCTGTCAATTTTTCACTTAAGAAACAAAAAACATCTATTACTAGCTATTACTAACTCATCCTGTCACATCTTGACTACTGCAACATCCGTTAAACTCCATTTCAAGCTTTTATAAATTCTACTGCTAAGGTTATACACCTCACCCATGATTGCTCCTCTGCTACTCTTTACATCCGTTTCTAAACTGGCATCAAATTCACAATTCTAAACATCAGCTGTCTATGACTTCCACTACTGCACACATCTGATTTCCGTATACTCCATTAGCTGACTCCTTTAATTTGCTTCCCAGATAAAGCTATTAATGTCCCCCATTATTCACAGTTATAAATAATATTACAGTTATAAATACCTATGAATTCATAGAAGCATACCAGCTGATCTTAATGTTTATTTCACATCAAATGCTATTCTCCTAACTAGAAACTCACTATCCTAATCTGACCATGTCCTACAGTTTGCATTTACCACAAGCTACTCCTTATATTTTGTCTCCAAACACTTACATTATAAGTTCTTTAAAGAGCAGGGCCCTCTAATCCAGTGGTGGCAATCCTGGCCCTGCAGACCCCAAAATGTGGGGGAGCCTGCAGGTAAGAGGGGCTCGCCGCCTTGCCAGGTTTTCCCCCAGGGTATTTTTAATAGATGATTAACGTTTCTAACAAGGTGTACAGTTCACAGCACTATTTCTTGTTCAGAGGAGGATTACCTGGTATTTCGGGCTTGACTGAACTTACTAGGGGGGGCTGAAAGTTTTCCTCTGTGAAAAGCACAATTGTGCTAAAAGAGGCTGCTCCCGCCATAAAACACATTACTGAGATGTTGTCCGTTCCTGCTAGATTGCTTCTCTTTCTGTATGCATTTGTTTCATGAACCTGGGAAAGTCTCCCTAATGGTGATGGGAGGATCTAGACGAGGACTCCTTGCCCAATGTGCTTGGAGGGATATGGCTGCACCTCACTGATAAAGCCCACAGAAGGCCTGGTATTTAGGTGTTGGACTGACCTGGCTAGGCGGGATCACTGATATACTCCTAGAAAGTTCTCCTCTGTGAAAAGCACAATTGGGCTAAAACAGGCTGCTCCCAGGTGGCAACTCGTTATAGAACAAGAGCTGTTGTGTGTTTGTGGTAGAGGGCTTCTCTTTCTGTATGCATATATACTGTATATATTATACTGAATTCTACTGAACATGCTAAATGTAGTATGAACTTATGTCTGTTCTATGGTAAAGCTGGGAATTTGCTATGAATCTCCCCTATAAGACCCAAGGACGATACTAAAGAAGGTAATTTGGGTTTAACAGCAGTATTTTTCAATGCTCCTTCTACTCCAGCTGCCTCATATTTGTCTGCTGCTGTTTCTTTACATTGGGCCACAGAGATGGCAAACATTGATGCAATTATTAATTCTGGGGGAAAGTGGTTGCTTTCTGGATTTAACTCTGGAAGCTTACATTGGCGATTTGCTTCAACCAAACGCTATTCATATTCGTCTTTCTACCGCTGATGCAGTCCATTGAAGTGTGGTCCCATTTCAAATGAGGCTGTACCTGTATATGTCACCATGGATAGTGATAATAAAGAGATATTACATTTTGATATTGCGGCTTCTCCCTTTTCCCCCCTGATTTTGGGCCTATCCTGGCTCAGATTGAATAATCCTACTGGCAGTATTACATTTCCTCTGTCTTCTGTATTGCTTAATCTATATTAAGATATACTCAAATCTGTTCCTGTTGAACATAGAGATTATTTTGTGATGTCTTGAAAAAAAAGTAGCAGACCAATTGCCACCAAGCCAACTATAATATTGGCCTATTGACCTGTTTCCTGGTACTTCAATTCCTTTTTGAAAGGCATTCCCTGTCTGAACCTGAGCTGCAACACCTTAAAGTCTATTTTGAAGAACATTTAGCTAAGGGTTTTATTCGTCCATCCACCTCTCTAGCTGAGCCAGAATTTTTTCTGTGGAATAGAAGGATGGTGAACTTTGCAGCACTTTATAAATTACATATTTAAAGACTTATTTAACTGGATGGCATTTTGATTTCCTTCCCTTCTAGGGACTCTTATGTGACTCATATCTGTAACATATTGTCTAGATTACAGGCTAACAGTTTGTTTGCCATGCTGAAAAAGTGTTAATTTTCTGTTTCTACTTTGGAATATTTGGGCTATATTTTGTCTCTTAATCACCTAATGATGGACAATAAGAAAGTGTCTACAATAATAGAATGACCAGTTCCAACTAATAAGAAGGTAGTAGCAAAGTTTTATTGGCTTTGCAAATTTTTTATAGATATTTTTATCAGGAATTGCTCAGGTATTTCTGCCCTATCACTGGGCATACCTGCATACACGTGACGCACAGAAGGCTTTTGACAATTGAATACTCTATTTACTACTGATCCAATCCTTGTCCAGCCAGCCTTTCTTTCTAGAAGACACTTCTAATTATGATATTGGAGCTATTGTATTTCAGTGAGTGGTGCCTAAAAACAAGGCTTGTCTTCTACTGGGAGATTTAGAGATGCTAGTTATCAAATGTGCTTTGGAGAAATACAGACATTTGTTGGAAGGTACAGTTCATCATGTAATCATTTTCATTGATCATTGTAATCTGGAGTATCTTCATTCTACTAAACAAATAATGACACTATCATCACACAATTTTTGTGGTAGTGGATCATCTGACTAAGTTGCCTCATGTTATCCCTGTGGTGGGCCTTCCTTCTGCCAGTGTAATAGCTGCTTTATTTTTAAAGGAGATTTTTCAGTTATATGGTTTGCCACAAAATGTCTTGTATGATAGAGGTTCACAGTTTATATCTAAATTTTGGAAACATTTTTGTTTTAGGCTCAACACAATTCACTTAATTAACATCAGGCTATAATCTGCAGACTAACGGTTAGACTGAATGTACCAATCAGACTTCAGAACACTACCTCCTGTCTTTTTGCTCATATTTGTAGGATAATTGGCTAACTTTAATTCCTACAGCTGAGTTTGCATACAATAATCAGGTTAATCTTCCCATTCCTTCCTTGCAACATATGGCTTTCATACTAATGCTCTTACAGATCTACCAAACATGTCACTTGTCTCAGAGGCCAACCTATTAGCCTAAGAGTGTTCAGTTGTTGATTCAGGCCCAGAATAAACATTTTTTTTGAAGATAGGACTTGTTCTTCTGTCTTGTTTTAGAAGATGAGATACGTTGTGGCCACTTTATTCTTATGGTAATTAATATCCTGCGCTGTTCTGCTTGAGTTTAGATAAAAAAACAACATTGGCAAAATAAAAACTTAGGGTTTCTTAATGAATAAACAATGAATTAAAAAAACTTTTCAAATATAAAAATTTTGAAAAAACATCAAAGATCAAACATGCCCAGTGCCCCCATGATGCCTATATGCAAATGACATTTCATATCATTTTTCAGTGATCAGCATCCATTATCGCCAGTTCCAAGTGCCATGGTAGGAAAATGGAGATCAAATCTCGGCTGTGTTAAGAATCTCGGCTGTGTTTGACTGGGAACGATTGTGATTAAAGGGATAGTCTAGTCAAAATTAAACTTTCATGATTCAGATAGAGCATGCAATTTTAAGCAACTTTCTAATTTACTCCTATTATCTATTTGTCTTCATTCTCTTGGTATCTTTATTTAAAAAAGCAAGAATGTAAGCTTAGGAGCCGGACCATTTTTGGTTCTGCACCTGGGTAGCGCTTGCTGATTGGAGTCTAAATTTAGCCACCAATCAGCAAAAGCTACCCAGGTGCTGAACCAAAAATGGGACAGCTCCTTAGCTTACATTCTTGCTTTTTCAAATAAAGATACCAAGAGAATGAAGAAAAATAGATAATAGGAGTAAATTAGAAAGTTGCTTAAATTTGCATGCTCTATCTGAATCATTAAAGTTTAATTTTGACTAGACTATCCCTTTAATGTAACACAAAATGGTCATTCCTATTTTTTCCAAAAAAATAAATAAATAAAGATTTGAATTGATCCCTAATCCACCTGAAATTCTAGACGTTCTCAATCATTTCAGAAACAAAAAAGTCCAATGAATCTTTGAAAGTTGTTGAATGATTAGTATAGTTTTTTTTAGTTATTTATTTATTTGACTAACACAGTGCATTTAATTGTACGGTGACATTCTGTTTCCAAAAAGCCCTGCTGATAGTGGTTTGAAAAGCATATTTAACAATTCCTAAAGAAAACATAAAGTGGGAAAAACTTCCAAAGGTTGTAATGCCCAAGTTCATACAAGGTATATCATTACCTTTTACTGCTATAGTGCAATCATTTATTATTTCTGTTGCAAAACTGCAGCGTGCAATTTGCCTTTGACCGTGATGATACATTAGACTCGTTACCTCTGAACTAGAATGACTTTAAAAATGTCAGTGTTAATTATATAGTAAAATAAACGATCTGCTGCAGTTTGATATAAAGTGTTCAGATTCTTTATCCTGTACACACTATGGTCAATTTGGCACTATTCATAGAAAGAAGTGAAAGACAAGGATGCTTTAATAATGAGAACAGATGGTTAAAGGGACAAAAGTAACAGGGATCATGCGTGTTGGAACAATCAATGAGCTAACTTGAGATCAAAACTACACATGAAAGAATCTGAAACCTGAAAGCTTTAGCAAGAAGAAAAGAAGAAGAAAAAACGGAAGATCAAAACTTCAACCTTCCTAATGACCCCACTGCATGTTACAGCCTCTGCCCAATTTTTTTTTCTTCACGTCAGCTTTCTTTTCTACTGTTGTATGCTGTCTTACAAGCACTTTAGTCCTGGCTAGAGGAGTAAGTAAGCAGCTCTTTTAGAAAGCAACATAACTAAAAGATCATAGATTGCTTGGTAGCGTACGCTACATGAAAACTGAAACTGTACCTCCTCCCCTCCTGAGCCTAATGTCCTAGCTGTGTTACTATGGTCTCAGAACCTCTGAGCATGAACTGATTCTTGAATGCAGTAGTTCTGATTTTCTTTGTGTCTTACCTGCACTAAAAATGAGAGGGCATCATAACTTTGTAGCCCTATACAACTTTGCTCTTTAACCCTAAAGCAACTACTTACATAAGTAAGGTTCACAATCTACGTTATAAGGACATAGCCAAATATTTTACAGGGTTATGAGGCACACTGGTTCTCATCAATGAGATAAGATAAGAAAAAGAGCATGATAGGCATCTGCTGAACTTTGCATTTGTAATAAGTACTCAGATGTAAAAGTGTACAATGTCACTTTAATATATGCTTATAGATAACACTTTTCTTTGCTTTTCTATAAGCTTCAAATCTATATGACATGAATATATTACAGGGTAAGACAATGACAAAGTTTATAGCAAGTCCACTGAACAATAGATTGCAAAGATACAGAACAAATATCTGTACTTCAACTGTAGGTCCCACCCTACATAAGGCAAGAACATGTGCAAACATGACAGTCAATATAAACTTTCATGATTCAGATAGAGCATGCAATTTTAAAATACTTTTACATTTACTTCTGTTATCCAATTTTCTTCATTTGCGTATATTTCATTAAAAGCATTCATGGGTACGTTCAAGAGCTGCAATGCACTACTAGGAGCTAGCAGGTGATTGGTGGCTATGCACATATGCCTCTTGTCATTGGCTCATCAAATATGATCAGCTATCTCCAAAAAGTCAACTGCTGCTCTTGAGCTTACATTAACTATGCAGGGATTAAACCCATAGAACAATGCAGTAATAAAATATTTAACACATTAGAACATTTCCCTTTGGCACTTTTATGTCCCTTGAAAAACATCTTGACATGCAGTCATTCCTTTGTTATCTTCATCTTAAAAGGACATTAAAAGTCAAAATTAAAATTGTATTCTTCTTACATTAAAATCATGGAAATTGAAACAAAAAACAAACAAAAAACTTTTCAATTTATTTCTACAATCAAATTTACTTAATTTGCATGGTCTACAGGAATCATCAAAGTTTGATTTTGACTTTATGACTCTTTCATCTTTTCAGCAATGTTATAAAAAAGAGAAAACCCTGCTTCTTTCTGTACAAATACAAAATAAATGAGGCAGATGAGGATGTGGCAAATTTTGGAAGTAAAATCAAAGAAAAAAGCTGTAAAAACACATTTAAAATGCAGTGCAATATGTCATTACTTAGACACCACAAAGATTCAACATATTACTTAACTATGAAAAACATAAAAATCAGCCATAAACGTGTGTTTTAGCCCTAAACCTAATGACCCCCTAAACTTTATATTAAAATTACAATTTCCCTATTTTAAATTAAATTAAAACTTACCTGTCAAATTAAATAAATTAATTTTAAACTAACAATTAAACTAAGATAATTATTAAACTACAATTAAATTAAACTAAACTACACATTAAAAACAATCCTAACACTACTCTAAAAATTACAAAAAGTATCCAATTACAAAAATAAATAAAATAACTAAATTACAAAAAACAAACAACCACTAAATTACGAAAAACTAGAAACAAATGATCAAAAATAAAAAAGAATTATACCTAATCGAATAGCCCTATCAAAATAAAAAAAGCCCCCCCAAAATAAAAAAAAACCCTAGCCTACAATAAACTACCAATGGCCCATAAAAGGGCCTTTTGTGGGGCATTGCCCTAAAGAAATCAGCTCTTTTACCTGTATAAAACATACAACCCCCACAACAGTAAAACCCATCACCCCCGCATCCAACCCCCCCAAATAAAATAACTATCTAAAAAAACCTAAGCTCCCCATTGCCCTGAAAAGAGCATTTGTATGGGCATTGCCCTTAAAATGGCATTTATCTCTTTTACATGCCCAGACCCTAAACTAAAAATAAAACCCACCCAAAAAAAACTTTACAAAACCTAACACTAACCCCCCGACGATCCACTTACAGTTCTTGAAGTCCCGCTTGAAGGATCCATCCAGCCGGCAAAGTCATCATCCATGAGGCCTCTTCAATCTTCATCCATCTGGCACGGAGCCGGTCCATCCTGAAGACATTGGAGCATCCTCTTCATACGGTAAAAGAGCTTATTTCTTTGGGGAAATGCCAGACAAAAGGCCCTTTTAAGGCTACGGTTTTTCTTCATGGGGGGGGGTTTATTGTGATAGGGCTATTAGATTAGGTGTAATTCTATTTTACTTTTGATCATTTGTTTCTTATTTTTTGTAATTAAGTGTTTGTTTTTTATGTAATTTAGTTATTTTTATTTTTAGTAATTTTAGTGTTTATTTTTTGTAATTTTAGGTTTTAGTGTAAGGCAGGTTAGGTTTTATTTCACAGGTAAGTTTGTATTTATTTTAACTAGGTAGTTAGTAAATAGTTAATAACTATTTACTAACTAGTCTACCTAGTTAAAATAAATACAAACTTACCTGTGAAATAAAAATAAATCCTAAGCTAGCTACAATGTAACTATTATTTATATTGTAGCTAGCTTAGGTTTTATTTCACAGGTAAGTATTTAGTTTTAAATAGGTATTATTTTGTTAAGTTAGTGGGTGTGTTACATTAGGGTTAGGTTTAGGGGTTAATGGATTTATTTAGTGATGTGGGAGGCCAGAGGTTTAGGGGTTAATAACTTTAGAATAGTGGCGGCGACATCAGGAGCGGCAGATTAGGGGTTAATAGTTTTATATAGGTGGCGGCGGTTGGGGACGGCAAATTAGGGGTTAATATCTGTATGTAGGTGGCGGCAATGTTGTGGGCAGCAGATTAGTGGTGTTTAGACTCAGGATTTATGTTAGGGTGTTAGGTTTAAACATTATTTTCTTTTTCCCCATAGACATCAATGAGGCTGCGTTACAGAGCTTTTGTTTCTGCAATCACAGGTGTAAGGCTTTTTTTTTGCCAGCTCTCGCCATTGATGTCTATGAGGAAATCGTGCACGAGCACCTCAAAGCAGTACTTGTTTTTGGTGCGGTATGGAGCTCAACGCAACCATTTTGCCCGCGCAAGCCTGCTTTTTAAAAACTCATAATACCAGCACTATAGGGAGATGAAGTAACGCCGCATTTGTGGGGGTTGTTAACATCCCTATGGCGCTCAAAACTCGTAATCTAGCTGATTAAGAGTATGATATAACATGCAAATTTAGTTTTCTTGGATTGGGTAACAAAACGAAAAAGGGTTTTATCAACTCTTCGGACTAGATTAAAAGTGGAACGCTGTTGCACGCAAGCAATATAATTTTTGCGTGCAATGGAAATAGTGCTCTTATTACAAGTTGAAAGTAAAGTGATCACGAGAGCACAATCACATTTTATACTCATCAGTTAAGCGCGAGTAAAGGGACAATTTTAAACAATAAATATGAGGTGAAGAGCTAGACTCCTCCCACCTAGCCAATCTAATGTAACTACCTCCCTTCCCAGGTAGTAAATATTTTATACAAAAAACACACTGGGTTTAGATGGCGCTAATAGCTGTGGGACTATATTTTTCTTTTAACTTCTCTATTCTCACAATAACTTTGTGTTGGTAACAGGCCTTTTGGCAACAACTGTATCTCCCTGAAAGTGACACTTTTTCATATAAAGTTTAAATCCTTGAGATAATTGTTCATTGAATTATGATTATAAGGGCTGTTACCAACACAAATACCGGAACAAACAAAAACATAATTTATGCTTACCTGATAAATTTGTTTCTCTTGTGGTGTATCCAGTCCACGGATCATCCATTACTTGTGGGATATTCTCCTTCCCAACAGGAAGTTGCAAGAGGATCAACCACAGCAGAGCTGCTATATAGCTCCTCCCCTAACTGCCATATCCAGTCATTCGACCGAAACAAGCCGAGAAAGGAGAAACCATAGGGTGCAGTGGTGACTGTAGTTTGAATAAAAATTTTGACCTGCCTTAAAAAGACAGGGCGGGCCGTGGACTGGATACACCACAAGAGAAACAAGTTTATCAGGTAAGCATAAATTATGTTTTCTCTTGTAAGGTGTATCCAGTCCACGGATCATCCATTACTTGTGGGATACCAATACCAAAGCTAAAGTACACGGATGAAGGGAGGGACAAGGCAGGCTTAGATGGAAGGAACCACTGCCTGTAGAACCTTTCTCCCAAAAATAGCCTCCGAAGAAGCAAAAGTATCAAATTTGTAAAATTTTGAAAAGGTATGAAGCGAAGACCAAGTCGCCGCCTTGCAAATCTGTTCAACAGAAGCCTCATTTTTAAAGGCCCAGGTGGAAGCCACAGCTCTAGTAGAATGAGCTGTAATCCTTTCAGGGGGCTGCTGTCCAGCAGTCTCATAGGCTAAGCGTATTACGCTCCGAAGCCAAAAAGAAAGAGAGGTTGACAAAGCTTTTTGACCTCTCCTCTGTCCAGAGTAAACAACAAACAGTGTAGATTTTTGGCGAAAATCTTTAGTAGCTTGTAAGTAAAACTTTAAAGCACGGACCACGTCCAGATTATGTAAAAGGTGTTCCTTCTTTGAAGAAGGATTAGGACACAATGATGGAACAACAATCTCTTGATTGATATTTTTGTTAGAAACTACCTTAGGTAAAAACCCAGGTTTGTACGCAGAACTACTTTATCTGAATGGAAAATCAGATAAGGAGAATCACATTGTAAGGCAGATAACTCACTCTCTCCGAGCCGAGGAAATAGCCATCAAAAACAGAACTTTCCAAGATAAAAGTTTGATATCAATGGAATGAAGGGGTTCAAACGGAACCCCTTGAAGAACTTTAAGAACCAAGTTTAAGCTCCCTGGGGGAGCAACAGGTTTAAACACAGGCTTAATTCTAACCAAAGCCTGACAAAAAGCTTGAACGTCTGGAACTTCTGCCAGACGCTTGTGCAAAAGAATAGACGGAGCAGAAATCTGTCCCTTTAAAGAACTAGCTGATAATCCTTTTTCCAAACCCTCTTGGAGAAAGGACAATATCTTAGGAATCCTAACCTTACTGTAACGGTACCAACCGGATACCAAGGGTTAACACCAGGGAACAATGTCCTGCATAGGGAATCAGCAATTCACAACCCAGCCAGTTTTCAGGTTTTAAACAGAATAACACTTTATTTGAAGGCAGCATACAGATTTATACAGGTTTTTGACCCCCCCCCCCCCCCCCCCAGATGGGGGTTGAAAGAATGTTGTACATTAGATAAAAGGGAGAAGCGCCCTTGACATGATACAATAGGATTATATTACTTAAACACTTCAACCACAGGACACTCTTGACTCTCCTTATCACTTAGGCGTTTCTCTCTGGGGGTGATCAAACAATAGAATGCTAAGCATTAATTAGATTGTAGCTGGAGCCAGCCACTTGTGGTTAGAAAATAAAGTTAACACTTTCAGTCCTGACCGAAGGGTCTGTCACAGACAACCTTTCTTACGTTATAGTCCAGAAGTGGCTAGGTTTGCCACAATGCTCCCCCAGAACCAAGCCGGCATACACAGTCTGATCCCAACGGATCGGCTTGGGGATGTCCGGGGCAACAACTTTCGGCTCAAGTAAGCTACGGGGTGTTCTCCGCCATCTGCTCCAACTTGGCTCAGTACTGCCCCCACCCCAAACATGGAAGCGTCTCTTCCCGGAGGGACTGGGCTTGGGTAGTCACAGGGTTAACATTAGCGGGATCCATGGGAGCATAGGCAGAAACAAGGGGGGCCAAGTCATTTCCAAGGAGAACATCAGCAGGTAAGTCCTTCTTGACCCCCACATTCACAAGTCTAGCGCCCACTCCCCAATCCAAATGTACCCTGGCAACAGGTAGGCGGAACACAGTGCCCCCTGCTACCCTCACAGCCACAGTGTCTCCAGTGTGCTGTTTCTCAGGCACCAAGTTCTCTTGAAGCAAGGTCATGGTAGCACCAGTATCCCGTAGACAACTGACCTCCTTCCCATTCACTTTAACCCGTTGCCGGTTATTCCGGTGGGCAGCTTGCACGGGGTCTGCTTCATGTAGGCTGCCCCAGCATTCTGGCGCCTCTACGTAGCGGGCCACAGGCTGAGGATTATGTGGGATTCCGCCAGCGGGTCTTCTCCAGGACTGTGCTTGATTCGCTGCATTTAGGGGACACTCTGGTCTTTTGTGCCCTAGTTGCTTACATCCAAAGCACCGAATAGGTTGTGAGTAGCCCCGCGAATTGAACCGGGCTCTCTGAGGGTAGTTCGTGGCCGAAGGCCGTGTGGTATAGCGGTGCGCTGGGGGTTGGTAACTGGCAGCTGCTGGGGTGACTGGGGGTCTGTACTCCACTCTAGCAGTGGGCAATCGGTATACTGCTCCCCCTGCCCCTCGTACTGCCACGGATCCGCCAGTGGGTGCTGTATCCGGCACCAAATGGGGAGCTATCAGGGTTAAAGTAGCTCCCGAATCCCGAAGTCCCTGGACCGACATCACCTCATGCAGAATTCCCAGGGGTTCCTCGGCTTGGGTGCTCAACACCTCATGAGCGGCTGGCTCCGTTTGGTAATGGTGAGCAGCCGCCCTTGGGGCCAGGTTCTGTCTGACCTGGTTCCAAGCTTGTCTGCTCCGATTTTGGGTGCACTCACGTGCCATATGTCCCCACTGCTTGCAGGTGTGGCATTGTATATTAGCCCGTCCGTTGTTAGGCTGTAGTCCATGGTGCCTCCTGGCATCAAAATGCTGGTCTGCTAATCTGGCTGCTTCGGTTAAGGTGAGGGGTTTTCGATCTCTCACCCATTCTTGGGCTTCTGGGGACAAGCCGTTAAAGAATTGCTCCAACAGCATCAGTTGTCGCAATTCTTCCATGGTGGTAGCTTGGCTGGCCTGTATCCACCCCTGAGATGCTTGATCCAGCTTGTGGGCCCACTCTGCATGGGAATCTCTTTCTGGCTTGCGCAGGCCTCTAAACTTGCGCCGGTATGCCTCTGAGGTAATGGCATATCTTTCCAAGATCGCTCTCTTCACTTTAGCGTAATCCTTGCTGTCCTCCCTGGGTACAGCGCGATACGCTTCCGCTGCCCTACCGGCTAGCTTGCCTGCTAGCACCGGCACCCATACGGACTGCTCCAAATCATGTAACTCGCACAGTCTCTCAAAATCCTGTAAATACCCATCAATCTCATCCTTCTCCTCACAAAACATTTTAAATGCATGGTATGGGATTTTGGGTCTTACTGGGTTGCTGAGTGCATCCAAAATGGATTCTGCTCGGGAGGATGCATTCCGCGGACTGTGTGCCATCACGTACTCCTGCACATCTGCCATTACCACGGATAGCATATCCCGTGGTACAGGTTGGGGTAAAAATTCCAGCCTGGTCCTCATTTCCCTCTGGTATAGGGTCTCCTCCATGGCTGCTGGAGGCGTAGCGCTGCGAGCTCTGTCTCCCTCCATCAGCTCAGCAATTAATATAGCCTTGGGTTTGCTGCTGCCTATCTTTCCCCTGGCTTCTAGCAGTTCCTTTTACGTTTGTCTCTTTAGCTTAGAATAATCCATCTCCATTCACTTCGGTCCCTGGTACTCCTTCCATCTTAGTCAGTATTGTAGTAATCCCCCTCTTCCTGAGGTTACTGGCTTGTGTAGTTGCTCTTCTGGGCGATAAGGTTCATTCCGTCGCTTGCCACCAATTGTAACGGTACCAACCGGATACCAAGGGTTAACACCAGGGAACAATGTCCTGCATAGGGAATCAGCAATTCACAACCCAGCCAGTTTTCAGGTTTTAAACAGAATAACACTTTATTTGAAGGCAGCATACAGATTTATACAGGTTTTTGACCCCCCCCCCCCCAGATGGGGGTTGAAAGAATGTTGTACATTAGATAAAAGGGAGAAGCGCCCTTGACATGATACAATAGGATTATATTACTTAAACACTTCAACCACAGGACACTCTTGACTCTCCTTATCACTTAGGCGTTTCTCTCTGGGGGTGATCAAACAATAGAATGCTAAGCATTAATTAGATTGTAGCTGGAGCCAGCCACTTGTGGTTAGAAAATAAAGTTAACACTTTCAGTCCTGACCGAAGGGTCTGTCACAGACAACCTTTCTTACGTTATAGTCCAGAAGTGGCTAGGTTTGCCACACTTACTCCATGAGTAATTCTTGGATTCACACCAAAAAAGGTATTTACGCCATATCTTATGGTAGATTTTCCTAGTGACAGGCTTCGTGCCTGTATAAGGGTATCAATGACTGACTCGGAGAAGCCACGCTTTGATAAAATCAAGCGTTCAATCTCAATGCAGACAGTCTCAGAGAAATTAGATTTGGATGATTGAAAGGACCTTGTAGTAGAAGGTCTTGTCTCAGAGGCAGGATCCATGGTGGAAAGGATGACATGTCCACTAGGTCTGCATACCAGGTCCTGCATGGCCACGCAGGCGCTATCAAGATCACCAATGCTCTCTCCTGTTTGATTTTGGCAATCAGTCGAGGGAGCAGAGGAAACGGTGGAAACACATAGGCCAGGTTGAAGAACCAAGGCGCTGCAAGAACCAATTGAGCAAACACCTCCGGATGGAGTTCCCACTCCCCCGGATGAAAAGTCTGACGACTTAGAAAATCTGCCTCCCAGTTCTCTACACCTGGGATATGGATTGCTGATAGGTGGCAAGAGTAAGTCTCTGCCCAGCGAATTATCTTGGAGACTTCTAACATCGCTAGGGAACTCCTGGTTCCCCCTTGATGGTTGATGTAAGCCACAGTCGTGATGTTGTCCGACTGAAATCTGATGAACCTCAGGGTTGCTAACTAAGGCCAAGCTAAAAGAGCATTGAATATTGCTCTTAACTCCAGAATATTTATTGGGAGGAGTTTCTCCTCCTGAGTCCACGATCCCTGAGCCTTCAGGGAATTCCAGACTGCACCCCAACCTAGAAGGCTGGCATCTATTGTTACAATTGTCTAATCTGGCCTGCGAAAGGTCATACCTTTGGACAGATGGACCCGAGATAGCCAACAGAGAAGAAAATCTCTGGTCTCTTGATCCAGATTTAGCAGAGGGGACAAATCTGTGTAATCCCCATTCCACTGACTGAGCATGCATAGTTGCAGTGGTCTGAGATGTAGGTGCGCAAATGGCACTATGTCCATCGCCGCTACCATCAAGCCGATTACTTCCATATACTGAGCCACCGAACGGCGCGGAATAGAATGAAGAACACGCAAGATTTTAGAAGCTTTGATAACCTGGATTCTGTCAGGTAAATCTTCATTTTTACAGAATCTATCAGAGTCCCTAGGAAGGAGACTCTTGTGAGTGGGGATAGAGAACTCTTTTCCTCGTTCACCTTCCACCCATGTGACCTGAGAAATGCCAGAACTATGTCCGTATGTGACTTGGCAATCTGAAAACTTGAAGCCTATATCAGGATGTCGTCCAGATAAGGGGCCACTGATATACCTCGCGGTCTTAGGACCGCCAGAAGCGATCCCAGAACCTTTGTAAAGATTCTTGGAGCTGTAGCTAACCCGAAGGGATGAGCCACAAATTGGTAATGCCTGTCCAGAAAGGCAAACCTTAGGAACCGATGATGATCTTTGTGAATCAGTATGTGAAGGTAAGCATCCTTCAAATCCACTGTGGTCATGTACTGACCCTCCTGGATCATAGGTAGGGTGGTCCGAATAGTTTCCATTTTGAACGATGGAACTCTGAGGAATTTGTTTAAGATCTTTAGATCCAAAATGGGTCTGAAGGTTCCCTCTTTTTTGGGAACCACAAACAGATTTGAATAAAAACCCTGTCCCTGTTCCGTCAGTGGAACTGGACAGATCACTCCCATAACTAGGAGGTCTTGCACGCAGCGTAAGAATGCCTCTTTCTTTATCTGGTTTACAGATAATCTTGAAAGATGAAATCTCCCTTGAGGATGGGAAGCTTTGAAGTCCAGAAGATATCCCTGAGATATGATCTCCAACGCCCAGGGATCCTGAACATCTCTTGCCCATGCCTGGGCGAAGAGAGAAAGTCTGCCCCCTACTAGATCCATTACCGGATAGGGGGCCGTTCCTTCATGCTGTCTTAGAGGCAGCAGCAGGCTTTCTGGCCTGCTTGCCTTTGCTCCAGGACTGGTTAGGTTTCCAGCCCGGCTTGGATTGAGCAAAAGTTCCCTCTTGTTTTGTAGCAGAGGAAGTTGATGCTGCACCTGCCTTGAAGTTTCGAAATGCACGAAAATTAGACTGTTTGGCCTTTGATTTGGCCCCGTCCTGAGGAAGGGTATGACCCTTACCTCCAGTAATGTCAGCAATAATTTCCTTCAAACCAGGCCCGAATAGGGTCTGCCCCTTGAAGGGAATGTTAAGTAATTTAGACTTTGAAGTCACGTCAGCTGACCAAGATTTAAGCCATAGCGCCCTACGCGCCTGGATGGCGAATCCAGAATTCTTAGCCGTTAGTTTAGTCAAATGAACAATGGCATCAGAAACAAAAGAATTAGCTAGCTTAAGTGTTCTAAGCTTGTCAAGTATTTCAATCAATAGAGTAGCTGTCTGAAAGGCCTCTTCCAGAGACTCAAACCAGAACGCCGCAGCGGCAGTGACAGGCGCAATGCATGCAAGGGGCTGCAGGATAAAACCTTGTTGAATAAACATTTTCTTAAGGTAACCTTCTAATTTTTTATCCATTGGATCTGAAAAAGCACAACTGTCCTCGACAGGGATAGTGGTACGCTTTGATAAAGTAGAAACTGCTCCCTCCACCTTAGGGACCGTCTGCCATAAGTCCCGTGTGGTGGCGTCTATTGGAAACATTTTTCTAAAAATAGGAGGGGGGGAAAACGGCACACTGGGTCTATCCCACTCCTTATTAATAATTTCTGTAAACCTTTTAGGTATTGGAAAAACATCAGTACACACCGGCACTGCATAGTATTTATCCAGTCTACACAATTTCTCTGGTACTGCAATTGTGTCACAGTCATTCAGAGCAGCTAACACCTCCCCAAGCAATACACGGAGGTTCTCAAGCTTAAATTTAAAAGTAGAAATATCTGAATCAGGTTTCCCTGAATCAGAAATGTCACCCACAGACTGAAGCTCTCCTTCCTCAGCTTCTGCATATTGTGACGCAGTAGCAGACATGGGCCTTAAGGCATCTGCGCGCTCTGTACTACGTCTAACCCCAGAGCTATCGCGCTTTCCACTGAATTCAGGCAGTCTGGCTAATACCGCTGACAGGGTATTATCCATGATTGCCGCCATGTCCTGCAAAGTAATCGCTATGGGCGTCTTTGATGTACTTGGCGCCATTTTAGCGTGAGTCCCTTGAGCGGGAGTCAAAGGGTCTGACACGTGGGGAGAGTTAGTCGGCATAACTTCCCCCTCGCCAGAATCCTCTGGTGATAAATTTTTTAAAGATAAAAGCTGATCTTTATTGTTTAAAGTGAAATCAATACATTTAGTACATATTCTCATATGGGGTTCCACCATGGCTTTTAAACATAATGAACAAGGAGTTTCCTCTATGTCAGACATGTTTATACAGACTAGCAATGAGACTAGCAAGCTTGGAAAACACTTTACATCAAGTTAAACAAGCAATATAAAAAACGTTACTGTGCCTTTAAGGGAAACAAATTTTGCTAAAATTTGAAAAAACAGTGAAAAAAGGCAGTTAAACTAACAAAATTTTTACAGTGTATGTAACAAGTTAGCAGAGCATTGCACCCACTTTTTTTTTTTTTTAAAACAGTTACAACAACTGTAACAGCTGTGGATTTACCTTCCTCAATATATGACTTTTGAAGCCTTTTGAGCCCTTCAGAGATGTCCTAAAGCATGCAGGGGACTGCTGAATGTCTCTGTCTGTAATTTTAACTAGGCCCCTCCCACTCATATTACAACAGTGGAAAGCCTCAGGAAACTGTTTCTAGGCAAAAATCAAGCCAGCCATGTGGAAAAAACTAGGCCCCAATAAGTTTTATCACCAAAGCATATATAAAAACGATTAAACATGCCAGCAAACGTTTTATATTGCACATTAATCAGAGTATATACCTCTGATAGCAAGCCTGATACTAGTCGCTATTAAATCACTGTATTTAGGCTTAACTTACATTAATCCGGTATCAGCAGCTTTTTTTCTAGCAAATTCCATCCACAGAAAAACTTAAACTGCACACCATTCTCCCTCTGAAGTTACCTCACTCCTCAGACATATGTGAGAACAGCAGTGGATCTTAGTTACTTCTGCTAAGATCATAGAAAAACGCAGGCAGATTCTTCTTCTAAATGCTGCCTGAGATAAAATAATACAACTCCGGTACCATTTAAAAACAATAAAGTTTTGATTGAAGAAAAAACTAACTATATTACACCACTTTCCTCTTACTACCTCCAGCTATGTTGAGAGCTTGCAAGAGAATGACTGGATATGGCAGTTAGGGGAGGAGCTATATAGCAGCTCTGCTGTGGGTGATCCTCTTGCAACTTCCTGTTGGGAAGGAGAATATCCCACAAGTAATGGATGATCCGTGGACTGGATACACCTTACAAAAGAAACACTATCTAATTTTTGGTAACAATTGTATTTATCTGAAAGTGACACCTTCCACATTAAACTCATTTCCGGAGAAAAATCGCTTATTTTTTAACAAGCATGCAAAAGATTTTCAGCTTTAAAGACTTTTAGCGATAAGGATTTTAGTTATAAGGATTTTATACAACATATATGGTTTAATAACGTATGGATACGGCTTAAGAATTTTAGATATCTGTATGTGCGATTGTGTTTTGGAGTGAATGTGGAGTGTGGTATTGAACTGCTCAGAATTTTAAAGATTTATGTATTTAGGAGATTAGGTAATGTTTTCAAGTATTAGGATCTTTAGAGTATAAGTATTTTGTTTAAATTTGGTATTGAAACATTTGTAGATTGGATCAATTTTTTAATATGATATTTTTTTGTGATTCATCAAATAAAATCGTTTAATCACTATATTTAGAGGTGTAAATTGGATTTGTTCAAAGGGTTCCAGTTAGAATATATCCCCATTTAAAAAGAGAAATTAAAGTACTTTCTAGGTTATTTGACTGATTCCCGGTCCAAATAAGGATAATTTTAGAGTTATTGTGAGAATAGAGAAGTTAAAAGAAAAACATGGTCCCACAGCTATTAGCGCCATCCAAACCCAGTGTGTTTTTTTGTATAAGCGCGAGTAAAGGGTAGTGCGTTTAAAAAAGTTGCACTAAACACAATATAAATACATAAAAAATTACAGTTACACTCATATAAACACTATCTGATACAAAATAATTAATTTAACTATAAATAAAAAGTCATAAGGGCTCAAAAGTATATGTTATAAGACAAGGTGTTTGACTGCAAAGGGCTATATTGTATAAAAAATTAAATATACATGTTTAAATATGTGTGTATGCATATATACATAAATATGTATATATTTGTGTACATATGCAAAATACAATGTTAAATAAAAGAAAATGTTATTTTTATTGCAAATATAATATTCCTATATATATATCTATCCAGCTTAAGACCTAAAGCGCAAAACAAGAAGCGTGTTACGCATATATTACATTCATATGTTTTTTACAAATAATTTTTTTTTAATATTTATTATTAAATGAATATATATATATATATATATATATATATATATATATATATATATATATATATCTCAAAGTGTTTGAAATAAAGTCTGCAAGCACTTATCTTCATTTAAAAAGCCCAAGTTTATTCAACATAAAGTCAAAAGGATTGGTAAAAGTAAAAAATCACACAGCTTTTAGGTAGCAAAAAAAGTCTGACATGTTTTGGCCATAGCCTTAATCATAGACGTAATTAAAACCATATGTGCCATTAGCTGGTTACTCATTGGTTCACTGAAATACCCTTAAACAATCAAAATGAACACCTACTTTGGTGGTTAACCCTATGCCTACCATGTGTTGCAAAATCACTTTGCTCACTTTATATATACAGTATATATATATACTTATGTTTTCACTCAATATACCTTAACTTAATTAAACCTCTCATGCTTTCAAGCAGTTATGCATATATAAACAAATATTTCTTATGTGACAGATCACTTGCCGGTATACAAATAAATGTATGTATATATATATATATATATATATATATATATTTATATATATATATATATATATATATATATATATATATATACATATAGGTCTAATTGTTAGTATGGACATGTTCGCATACAAATGTGAGCATATATGTGTATTTCGCTATATACATAGGGTCTACAATACATTCTGAATAGATACTGGTGACAAGCACAGAGAACAATCAATTTAAACACATTAATTATCATAAACGTGTAGATTTGTATTAAGATTCAACTTATTCTATTATGTTATATTATATTGAACGTCATGACAGGCATAACTAATACTACTTGTAATTACTGGACATTATGCTTACTTTTGCCCTTATCACTTGCTTGGTCTCACTAATATTAGTTAGTATATAGTACTGATGTTCATAATGTTTATATATGTACCCTTCATAGTGTATTGTATATCATATAGTTTTATTTACCTTCTGATAAATTCTTCTCATGTACGGTATGATCTGTATTTGCTTGGCTGGTATAAAGCCATCTAGTCTCTATTATAAGTGTAATACATAAATAAAGGGTGGGTGGACCTAGGTGAAACTGTGCTTAGCTAATCATACCGTAAATGTTCATATTTCCAGGGTGTATTCATACTAAAGGACATATACGGTGTTACTAGATATTTAGATGCCTTATAATAATTTTAATTTATTCCCAGAAATTAATGATATCATACAGGGAATTAAAACCATTGGGGATCCTGGTGGCCAGATAGAATATCCAAAAAGCCTCCCATTTGAGCAGCAATTTATTCAAATCTCCTCCTCTTTTTGGTTTCTTTAGTTTTTCTATTATTTTCCATTTAAATGTCAAATTGGAGCTGGCATGTTCCTGTATGAAGTGTTTGGCTAATTCTGACCTGGGGTCTGCTCTTTTTTTTTTTTTTAAAAGTTATTTTTTATTAGGTTTTCAAATAAAATAGACAAGTACAACAATAGTACGACCAGTGCATACAATTTCAATGATATGACATAAATAATGGATACTCAGGGAAGCACAACATGTGCATTAAATAAACATACAAACATAAGTAACCTCTGTATCCGATATAGGGGAGAGATGCTGGCGTATTCTTTCCCTAGCCTCTCTGGATGTACATCCAATATATTGTCTCTCTGAGCAAGTACACCAGGCCATATAGACTACAAATTTTGACCGACAATTTACACAACTCTCTATCTGGTACTCTTTAGAGGTTACATGGGATCTAAACTTCTCTCCTCTTTCTATGAAGCTACAAGGGATACACTGGCTGTAGCCACACCTATACATTCCTTTCGATGTTAGCCAAGAACTAGTTAGATGGTCAGGTGGTAAATCACTGGGTGACAAAATGTTACCTACAGTAACTCCTTTCCTGTATAAAAATCTGCATCCCTTTTCTACTATTCCTGTCAGCCCTTCATAAGCTGCTAACATAAGTAGATGTTTTTTTAATGATTTTACAGACTTCATCATAATTGGAAGAGTATTGTGTGACAAATGTCACTTGGTCTGTATTTCGTCTTAGTGCTGCTGTCTTAGATGTATCTATCAGCAAGCATTGTCTGTCTGTCTCATCCACCTGTTTTTTCACTTTCTCAATCAACTTCTTGTTATACCCTCTGTCATGTAGTCGCTTTTTTAAGTCATCACTATGTTTTTTATATTCTTGATTGTTAGAACAGTTTCTCTTTAATCTAACAAATTGTTCTTTTGCTATGGACTTCTATACACTCCCTGGGTGACTACTCTTCCCATGCAAAAAGAGTGTTTCCTGAAATCGGTTTCCTGTAATTTGATGATTCCACTATTTTAGTTTCACTGTTAGATATTATTTGCAGGTCAAGATAACAAATTGAGTTTTTATTAAACTCAAATGTGAACTTTAAACCCCATATGTTCTGATTGAGATAATTAACGAAATCATCAACCTCTATCAAATCTCCTTTCCATATAAAAAATCAGGTAATCTATAAATCTATAGTATGACCTGATTTTATTAGCAAATGTAGTATCTTCTCCATATATGGTGTAAAGTTCCCAGATTGGCGAATGAGGGGGCGAATTTGGCCCCCATCACAGTACCCCTTATCTGGAGAAAATAATTGCCGTCAAACCAAAAATAGTTGTGTTTAAGTAGAAAGCTGGTTACCTCTATTATATAATTTATAAAGCTGGGTGTATAGGTGGTATCTCTCTCCAAAAACAACCGTATTGCTCTTAGGCCCATCTCATGTGGGATAGAGGAGTAGAGGGATACCACATCCACAGTTAACCAACTGTAGTGTGGTTCCCACTTGCTATTTTCCAGAATCTGCAAAAGATGTTTAGTGTCCCTAAGGTAACTATTGAGGTTGGAAACTAACGGTTGTAACAAACTGTCCTATATGTGTGTGTGTGTGTGTGTGTGTTAATGTAAAATATATATCTATACCTCTACTTTAGGCAAAATGTCTGTACAACTGCCTTATCCTGATGAAAAAAAAGATAAGGAGGATCACAAGAAAGAACAGATAATTCAGAAACTCTTCTAGCAGAAGAGATCGCCAAAAGAAATACAATTTTACAAGAAAGTAGTTTAATATCCACCTTATGCATAGGTTCAAAAGGAGGAGCCTGCAAAACGCTTAACACCAAGTTGATTCGATGGAGAATAAATTGGCTTGATTGATTGATTGATTAATTGACACAGACCAGAGCCTGAACAAAACCTTGATTAGCCATCTTCCTATGGAACCAAACTGAAAGAGCAGAAATCCATCCCTTCAGAGAACTGGCCTTTATTCAGACCATCCTGTAAAAATTGCAAAATCCTAGGAATTCTAAAAGAATTCCAGGAAAAAACATTATCTACACACCAAGATATAAAGACCTTATGATAGATTATCCTAGTTACTGGCCTACAAGCCTGCATTAAGGTTTCAGTCACAGAATCAGAGAAATACCCTATGTTTAAGGATTAAACATTCAATTTCAATGCCATCAAGTACAGAGACTTGAGATCCAGATGGATAAACAGACCTTGAGACAGAAGATCTAACCGTAGATGCCAAGGAGGACAGCAGGACATTTTAACCAGATCTGCATACCAAATCCCGCAAGGCCAAGCTGGGGCAATCATGATTACTGAAGATTCCCCTAGGCTTATCTTGGAAATCACTCTAGGTAAAAGCACTAGAGGAGGAAGCAGATAAGCAAGCTGAAATGACCAAGGAGCTTCTAGAGCAACTACAAACTCTGCTTGAACCCTGGACCTCCCAAAGTACCTGGGAAGTTTGTTGTTAAAAATAGATGCCATAAGATCTATCTCTGGGAGACCCCCACATTCTGGTGAAGAGACCACTCCCCTGTATGAAGAGATTGATGACTGAGGAAGTCTGCTTCCCAGTTGTTCACCCCTGGAATATGAATTGCAGAAACTAGACAACAATTGATTTCTGCCCATAAAAGAATTCAAGATACCTTCATCATGACTAGGGAAATGTCAGTTCTCCCCTGATGGTTGACTTAAGTCAGTGCTGTGATATTGTCTGTCTGAAAATCTAGAAGCTCCCTAAAAATTTGCATAGAGTTCTAGAACATTTATAGGTAACCTCTCCACCCGAGGATTCCAAACTCCCCGTGCTCTCAAGGACCACCAAACTGTTCCCCAACCTGAAAAACTTTCATCTGTAGTGAACACAGTCCAGGTAAGACGAGAAAAGGAAGCCCCCTAAATGATAAACTGATGATCCAGCCAGAGACTGACTTGCATTGGGATCCAGAAATATATTTTGAGACAGCTGAGTATAGTCTCTGCACTATTGACGAAGCATACAAAGCTAAAGAGGTCTCGTGAAAATAGCAAATGTAATTGCAACAGAAGCTGCAATCATAAGACCTAAAACTTCCATACAAAGAGCAACTGAGGGGAAAGAGAGAGAGAGACTGAAAGTTCAGACAAGCTGACACCAATTTTAACCTTCTATGCTCTGTTAGAGAAAGACTCATGGAGACTGAATTTATTTGAAATCACAATAAGTTATCTTTGAAACAACAGAGAGTTTACTGGTGTGAGATTCTGCTAAAGGAAAAGACAGAGCATGAACCACAATGTCATCCAGATATGGAAACACTGCAGTTCTGATCACAGACAAAAGGGCACAGAGAACCTTTGTGAAAATGATTGGAGCTGTAGCCAGACCAAATGGTAGAGCAACAAACTGAAAATGCTTGTCCAGAAAGGAAAACCTCAGAAACTGGAAATGCTCTCTGTGAATCGGAACATGAAGGTAAGCATTCTTTAAATCTATTGTGGGCATAAACTGACCTTGCTGACTGAAAATTAGAATAGTTTCCATTCTGAAAGATGGAATCCTTACAAACTTGTCTTTAGATCCATAACTGGTCCGAAAGTGCCTTCCTTCTTTGGGAACAAAGAAGCGATTTGAATAAAATCCCATCTCCTGTTCCTGCAAAGAAGCTGTAACAATCACTCCCATAGCTTTGAAATCTGAGACAGACTGGAATAGAGCTTGAGCTTTTACAGGATTCCTTGGAATATTGGCCGAAAAAAAACTTCCTCTGCAAGGCCTTGTTGTGGATCCTACTCCTTATCCCTGAGTAACAGATTGAAACCAAGCCTCCTGAAAGAGGCTTAACCTGCCCCCTACCAGAACTTCTGGATTGGGGACTGCACCTTCACGCAGATCTAGTAGTGGGGATATATTTCTTACCCTCCTTAGACTTGCTCAAGTTAGCACAAGGTCTCCAGACTGAGCCAGAGGTGCCTTACTACTTAGAAAAGTAGTCAACCTTTGGTTCCTTATTCTGGTGAAAGGAACAAAAATGATTAAAAGCTTTAGATTTCCCTCTAGACTTTTTGCCCTGAGGAAGAAAAGCCCCTTTACCTCCAGTAACAGTAGATATTAACTTTCTAAATTACTCCTATTATCAATTTGTCTTTGTTCTCTTGCTATCTTTATTAAAAAAGCAGGAATGTAAAGCAGAGCAGCAAGACCATTTTTAGTTCAAAACCTGGGTTGTGCTAGCTTATTGGTGGCTAAATGTAGCCACCAATAAGCAAGCGCTATCCAGGGTGCATGACATGACTAAGGACCGGATACAGGTCTGAAACGTTGTTGCTGTACTTTGGATTTAATGCATTTATCAAGCCTGGACCCAGGAGGCCAGGTTTTCTAGCTGGCAAGGAACCTTGCCCAGAGGCTAATAAATGAACATGAACAAAATATTTAACATTTAAAAATAAAAAAATGCCACGTTAACCACAAGGACATGTCACTTGAATCTGTCCAAAATGTTGAAATCGAAAAGGTCAAATGTGAAAATGCTTCAAAATGAACGAATACTAATGTCAAATTCTTTCGATTCAAAGTATGAGTGGAATTTACACAGTGTAAAGAAATTGAAACCACACGATAACCATGTTTATGTTTTTTCTTCTTCTTAATGGATCTCTAATAGATTGCAGTGAGCTACAATTTGTAGAATTCTAATTCACTGAAATAGAACCCCTATTATTTAAACAAAAGAAAATGTAAGTTTTACTGCAATTTTTCATTAGTTGCTCATAATTGTAAATGAAACATTAACACTGGTATCAAAGATAACATGTATTGTACCTTTAATTTATTCTGGAGCTGTTTCATCTCTGGGTCTATGTTCTTTGATGAAGTTAATGGGACGGCTGGAGACAGGTCTGAAGTCACAGGGCACTGCACTTCTGATGACCTTTTGAATTGAGCCAGCTGCACTTTCATCTGCTCTAAATTTTGTTCCATATATTCTTTTTCTCGTTGAAGTTCAGTGAGATCTAAAGACAATTTCTAATTGAAGGGAAAAAATAATGCAAAATGGTTTTATTTGCAAGATAAAGTATTTTTGTAACACAAACAACTAATTTTTAGATATAAAGCATTACCTGAATATTATGATAATATGGCTTCCACGTGCTTGCCATAGTTCATTTTGCAGTTAAAGGGACAGTCTAGTTAAAATTAAACTCATGATTCCAATAAAGCATGCAATTTTAAACAACTTTCCAATTCATTTTTATTATCAAATTTGCTTTGCTCTCTTGGTATTCTTTGTGGAAAGCTAAACCTAGGTAGGCTCATATGCTAATTTCTAAGCAGTTGAATTGTCTCTTATCTCAGTTCATTTTGACAGTTTTGACAGACACTGCTAGTTCATGTGTGTCAAATAGATAGCATTGTTCTCACTTCCGTGGAGTTATTTAAGAGTCAGTGCTGATTGGGTAAAATGCAAGTCTGTTAAAAGAACTGAGATAAGGGGGAAGTCTGCAGAGGCTTAGATACAAGGTAATCACAGAGGTAAAAAGTGTATTAATATAACAGTGTTGGTTATACAAAACATGGGAATGGGTAATAAAGGAATTATCTATCTTTTTATACAATACAAATTCTGGAGTAGACTGTCCCTTTAAAGATTGGGATAAAGACAAAATATAATATGTACTTTAAATAATTTACCTGCAGATTTATACTGCAGTGCCTCACCATTAACCCTTTCTTTTAAGTGTCTGAATTGTACAGCTCTAACTCCCCCCACACAATTCCTTTTATGGCTGCATCTATATCCACCGTTGATATGGTAGAATACAAGACTTTAACAGACTTTAAACAATGCCTGTGTTTCTGATGTAAAACACTGATAAGGGGGAGGCGGGATAGGTCTACTCCAGACAGCATAGCTATGTTAGTCATTTTGCTTATTTTTGAAAATTATTTTAAAATACTTTTTTATGCAAACTAGTTTTTACTTAATTAGCCCTTTTAGAATATGCACAGATCTCAACATGTTTTATGGCACTTTAAAGGGACATGAAACCCAATATTTTTCTTTTATGAGTCAGACAGAGCATGCAGTTTTACACAACTTTCTCATTTCTATTATCAAATTGTCTTCATTCTCTCGGTTTCTTTTGTTGAAAAGGAGGTAAGTTCAGGAGCATGTACGTGTCTAGAGTACTATATGGCCGCAGTTTTGCAAGAATTGTATCCATCTGCAAGAGCACTAGATGGCAGCACTATTTCCTGCAATATAGTGCTCCAGACACCTACATAGGTATCTCTTCAACAAAGAAACCCATGGTAAATGAAGCAAATTTGATAATAGATGTAAATTTGAAACTTTGTAAAAATTGTATGCTCTGCCTGAACAAGAAGATTTTTGGGGGTTTCAAATCCCTTTAATAAGTATTTAATGCAGTCAAGAAGCAAGAATATTAATGCCTTCTGCAGCTATCTCAGTATAATAAAAGAAGGAAAACTACTAAGAAAACTAATTTTGGATATTATTTAAAATACAAAATGAATTCAGTTTGAACCTGTGTATATTGTGACATTAATTTACCCCTAATGAATGCTAAAATAACAGTTACAGGTACAATGTAATGTAATGTGAAATCTGTTACTTCTACAGTGATATGTGCCTCTTGCAACGAGAGCCCCACGTGCCTTTATGGCTAAACATATACATGTGCATATAATACATCTAAGATCTAATGCAACGCTAGTATAAGTAACAAATATTTTATAATCTACATGCTAATATGAAATGGTTATGTATAAAAAAAAGTCTAATATAGTATTTTGCAGTTGTTTGTTTACTATTTCATTTACAATACAATCAGCCTAGTACTTTGAAGGAAGTTTTATGGGTAAACCACCAATAAAAATGTATATCTAATAAATGTTAACAATGTATTCAGTAATGAAAATAACAGCTTGTTGTGGTGGTCTTACATGTCTCTCCTGTTTTCTTTAATAATGTGACCTTTTTATCTGGCTTGGAGTTGTATACAGTACTTTAGAGGGTACACCAAAATGGAGCAGCTGTTGAGGATAATATCTTGTTGGACAGACTTTTATGAGGCTGTTTTCCCTATAATCTACTGTAAACACATCATGGCAAGGCAAAAAAAACAACTTTCCATAACCTTGACTGGGGATTGATATACTTAATAGGTAAAAGCCAAGCTGGAAGAGGACACAATACCAGATGCTAGTTGTTTATTTCCACTGAGTAGGACTTACCAACACATACAGCAGCCAAAGTACTTTGAGTCAGTTGCACAAATGTTATGTTTAATTAAAAGACAACCCTTACTGGAAATGGAACGAAAATGACTACCGTATAAATCAAGGGGATACTTATTACTTGATCAAATTTTTTTTTTTTACTGTAATAGTTCAGAAAAAAAAGTTTAAGCGCATTGTATTGAACCAGATTTTTTTAATGCCTGGGTTACTGCTTTTATGTTTAATCAACTTCTTTTATAGAAAATAAGCAATGGAAGCACAAATATAGTTTAGTTACTTAGCAAAACATAAATAAATAATAGGGATTGGCGAATGATTTGCAACATACGAAAAATGAAACAAATTTTAACACATTTGTTTGTTTTGAATTTTCTAACATTCGTTTAATGTAATATTTCTAATGTATTGTTTAAATGTAATATTTCTAATGTATTGTTTAAATGTAATATTCAATTTGAATTTATTGAAATAATTTGATTAGAATTATGCAATATTCAAATTTGAAAAAGTTGAATCAATATATTTGTAATTGTTAAATGCAATAATCTGGAAAGATGGGATTGGAAGCAAAAACTATTTGGGAAAATATTAGAAAATAAAACTAATCCCTGAGAGCCACCTAATCCGTAATTTGAGTTACACTCTAAGGGTACTCTATGATTCCCACTCCCTTGTTACGGTCTATCTAGCAGTTAACAGACATCTTTTTACTTGGAAATCAGATCATATATAAGAATATTCATAGATTCCTAAAGAAATGATACATTTTTTGTTTTTTCTTTTGTGTGTATTTGTATTCTATGAATAGAAAAAACAGAATTTATGCTTACCTGATAAATTACTTTCTCCAACGGTGTGTCCGGTCCACGGCGTCATCCTTACTTGTGGGAATATCTCTTCCCCAACAGGAAATGGCAAAGAGTCCCAGCAAAGCTGGCCATATAGTCCCTCCTAGGCTCCGCCCACCCCAGTCATTCGACCGACGGACAGGAGGAAAATTATAGGAGAAACCATATGGTACCGTGGTGACTGTAGTTAGAGAAAATAATTCATCAGACCTGATTAAAAAACCAGGGCGGGCCGTGGACCGGACACACCGTTGGAGAAAGTAATTTATCAGGTAAGCATAAATTCTGTTTTCTCCAACATTGGTGTGTTCGGTCCATGGCGTCATCCTTACTTGTGGGAACCAATACCAAAGCTTTAGGACACGGATGAAGGGAGAGAGCAAATCAGGTTACCTAAACGGAAGGCACCACGGCTTGCAAAACCTTTCTCCCAAAAATAGCCTCCGAAGAAGCAAAAGTATCAAATTTGTAAAATTTGGCAAAGGTGTGCAGTGAAGACCAAGTCGCTGCCTTACATATCTGATCAACAGAAGACTCGTTCTTGAAGGCCCATGTGGAAGCCACAGCCCTAGTGGAGTGAGCTGTGATTCTTTCAGGAGGCTGCCGTCCGGCAGTCTCGTAAGCCAATCGGATGATGCTTTTAAGCCAAAAGGAAAGAGAGGTAGAAGTCGCTTTTTGACCTCTCCTTTTACCAGAATAAACGACAAACAGAGAAGATGTTTGTCTGAAATCTTTTGTAGCTTCTAAGAAGAACTTTAGAGCACGGACTACATCTAAGTTGTGTAGCAAACGTTCCTTCTTTGAAACTGGTTTCGGACACAAAGAAGGTACAACTATCTCCTGGTTAATGTTCTTGTTGGAAACAACCTTTGGAAGAAAACCAGGCTTAGTACGCAAAACAACCTTATCTGAACGGAACACCAGATAGGGCGGAGTACACTGCAGAGCAGATAACTCCGAAACTCTTCTAGCAGAAGAAATAGCAACCAAAAACTAAACTTTCCAAGATAATAACTTAATATCTATGGAATGTAGAGGTTCAAACGGAACCCCTTGAAGAACTGAAAGAACTAGATTTAGACTCCAGGGAGGAGTCAAAGGTCTGTAAACAGGCTTGATCCTGACCAGAGCCTGAACAAATGCTTGAACATCTGGCACAGCTGCCAGTCGTTTGTGTAGCAAGACAGATAAAGCAGAAATCTGTCCCTTTAGAGAACTCGCAGATAATCCTTTATCCAAACCTTCCTGCAGAAAGGAAAGAATCTTAGGAATTTTTATCTTATTCCATGGTAATCCCTTGGATTCACACCAACAGATATATCTTTTCCATATTTTATGGTAAATCTTTCTAGTTACCGGTTTTCTGGCCTGAACCAGAGTATCTATCACAGAATCTGAAAACCCACGCTTTGATAGGATCAAGCGTTCAATCTCCAAGCCGTCAGCTGGAGGGAGACCAGATTTGGATGTTTGAATGGACCCTGAACAAGAAGGTCCTGTCTCAAAGGTAGCTTCCATGGTGGAACCGATGACATATTCACCAGGTCTGCATACCAAGTCCTGCGTGGCCACGCAGGAGCTATCAAGATCACCGAGGCCCTCTCCTGTTTGATCCTGGCTACCAGCCTGGGAATGAGAGGAAACGGTGGGAACACATAAGCTAGGTTGAAAGTCCAAGGTGCTACTAGTGCATCCACTAGAGTCGCCTTGGGATCCCTGGATCTGGACCCGTAACAAGGAACCTTGAAGTTCTGACGAGACGCCATCAGATCCATGTCTGGAATGCCCCATAATTGAGTCAACTGGGCAAAGATCTCCGGGTGGAGTTCCCACTCCCCCGGATGGAAAGTCTGACGACTCAGATAATCCGCTTCCCAGTTTTCCACACCTGGGATGTGGATCGCAGATAGATGGCAGGAGTGATCCTCCGCCCATTGTATTATTTTGGTCACTTCTTTCATCGCTAGGGAACTCCTTGTTCCCCCCTGATGATTGATATACGCAACAGACGTCATGTTGTCTGATTGGAATCTTATGAATCTGGCCTTTGCAAGCTGAGGCCAAGCCCTGAGAGCATTGAATATCGCTCTTAGTTCCAGAATGTTTATCAGGAGAAGAGACTCTTCCCGAGACCATAGTCCCTGAGCTTTCAGGGATTCCCAGACCGCGCCCCAGCCCACTAGACTGGCGTCGGTCGTGACAATGACCCACTCTGGTCTGCGGAAGCTCATTCCCTGGGATAGATGGTCCAGGGTCAGCCACCAACGGAGTGACTCTCTGGTCTTCTGATCTACTTGAATCATTGGAGACAAGTCTGTATAGTCCCCATTCCACTGTTTGCGCCTGCACAGTTGTAATGGTCTTAGATGAATTCGTGCAAAAGGAACTATGTCCATTGCTGCAACCATCAACACTACCACTTCCATGCACTGAGCTATGGAAGGACGTGGAACAGAGTGAAGAACTTGACAAGCGCTTAGAAGTTTTGACTTTTTCTGTCAGAAAAATCCTCATTTCTAAGGAATCTATTATTGTTCCCAAGAAGGAAACTCTTGTTGACGGAGACAGAGAACTCTTTTCTATGTTCACCTTCCATCCGTGAGATCTGAGAAAGGCCAGAACGATGTCTGTATGAGCCTTTGCTTTTGAAAGGGACGACGCTTGTATTAGAATGTTGTCCAAGTACGGTACTACTGCAATGCCCCTTTTCTTAGAACCGCTAGAAGGGACCCGAGTACCTTTGTGAAAATCCTTGGAGCAGTGGCTAACCCGAATGGGAGGGCCACAAACTGGTAATGTTTGTCCAGAAAGGCGAACCTTAGGAACTGATGATGTTCTTTGTGGATAGGAATATGTAGGTACGCATCCTTTAGATCCACGGTAGTCATAAATTGACCTTCCTGGATAGTGGGTAGAATCGTTCAAATGGTTTCCATTTTGAACGATGGTACCCTGAGAAATTTGTTTAGGATCTTTAAATCCAGAATTGGTCTGAAGGTTCCCTCTTTTTTGGGAACTACGAACAGATTTGAGTAAAATCCCATTCCTTGTTCCGTCATTGGAACAGGGTGTATCACTCCCATCTTAACAGGTCTTCTACACAATTTAAGAACGCCTGTCTCTTTATTTGGTTTAAGGATAAGTGAGACATGTGGAACCTTCCCCTTGGGGGTAGTTCCTTGAATTCCAGAAGATAACCCTGAGAAACTATTTCCAGTGCCCAGGGATCCTGAACATCTCTTGCCCAAGCCTGCGCAAAGAGAGAGAGTCTGCCCCCTACTAGATCCGGTCCCGGATCGGGGGCTACTCCTTCATGCTGTTTTGTTAGCAGCAGCAGGCTTCTTGGCCTGCTTACCCTTGTTCCAGCCTTGCATAGGTTTCCAGGCTGGTTTGGGCTGTGAGGCATTACCCTCTTGCTTAGAGGATGCAGAATTAGAGGCTGGTCCGTTCCTGAAATTGCGAAAGGAACGAAAATTAGACTTATTCTTGGCCTTGAAAGGCCTATCTTATGGAAGGGCGTGGCCCTTTCCGCCAGTAATGTCTGAGATAATCTCTTTCAATTCTGAGAGTTTTACCTTTGAAAGGGATGTTAAGCAATTTTGTCTTGGATGATACATCCGCTGACCAAGACTTTAGCCAAAGCGCTCTGCGCGCCACAATTGCAAACCCTGAATTTTTCGCCGCTAATCTAGCTAATTGCAAAGCGGCATCTAAAATAAAAGAGTTAGCCAACTTAAGTGCGTGAACTCTGTCCATAACCTTCTCATACGGAGTCTCTCTACTGAGCGACTTTTCTAGTTCCTCGAACCAGAACCACGCTGCTGTAGTGACAGGAACAATGCACGAAATGGGTTGTAGAAGGTAACCCTGCTGTACAAAAATCTTTTTAAGCAAACCTTCCAATTTTTTATCCATAGGATCTTTGAAAGCACAACTATCCTCGATAGGGATAGTAGTTTGCTTGTTTAGAGTAGAAACTGCCCCCTCGACCTTAGGGACTGTCTGCCATAAGTCCTTTCTGGGGTCGACCATAGGAAATAATTTCTTAAATATAGGTGGGGGAACAAAAGGTATGCCGGGCTTCTCCCACTCCTTATTCACTATGTCCGCCACCCGCTTGGGTATAGGAAAAGCGTCGGGGTGCACCGGAACCTCTAGAAACTTGTCCATCTTGCATAATTTCTCTGGAATGACCAAGCTGTCACAATCATCCAGAGTAGATAACACCTCCTTAAGCAGTGCGCGGAGATGTTCTAATTTAAATTTAAATGTCACAACATCAAGTTCAGCTTGTTGAGAAATTTTTCCTGAATCTGAAATTTCCCCATCTGACAAAACCTCCCTCATGGCCACTTCAGATTGGTGTGAGGGTATGACAGAACAATTATCATCAGCGCCCTCCTGCTCTTCAGTGTTTAAAACAGAGCAATCGCGCTTTCTCTGATATGCAGGCATTTTGGATAAAATATTTGCTATGGAGTTATCCATTACAGCCGTCAATTGTTGCATGGTAATAAGCATTGGCGCGCTAGATGTACTAGGGGCCTCCTGCGTGGGCAAAACTGGTGTAGACACAGTAGGGGATGATGTAGTATCATGTCTACTCCCCTCATACTCTTAACCATCTCCGTGGAGATGTTGCCTGTGCAACGGCAAAGAGAATGACTGGGGTGGGCGGAGCCTAGGAGGGACTATATGGCCAGCTTTGCTGGGACTCTTTGCCATTTCCTGTTGGGGAAGAGATATTCCCACAAGTAAGGATGACACCGTGGACCGGACACACCAATGTTGGAGAAAAGATGCAATATTCGATATAGAAACATTCAAATTGATATAATAGTATCAATTATGTATCACCTGAACATCTCTATGTAAAAAAGAAAGATATTTTACCTCAAAAGTTTCTCAGTAGCCACACCGTATTGTAAAGGATTTCTAAGCAGTAAATTAGTATGTCTGTCCGGGACAGCGGAAGGAGCGAGCTTACGTGCACTCTCATCTTATTTCCCTATTCAGCTTAAGGCAGTTTACAATGAAATCTCATGAGAGTTAAGTGAAATCACATGAGATCACAGTAAAAGAGTTCCTGACCTCAGCACTGTTGATGCTGATTGGCTGCTGTTCATTTCTTCATTTTTTTTTTAACCTGAGCAGCAGTTGAGTATAACTTTTTACACATAACTTACTCTGCTGAGCTGAGTAAATTGTGAGGTTAAATATCTTTCTTTTTTACCTAGAGATGCTCAGGTGATATTTTCCTGTCAGCTTTTTACAGTTATACTGCATCAGTTTCAAGTGATTTAGCATATGAGTATTATGTCCCTTTAAAGCCTTTGCTGGAGTGTTCTTTGCCTCCTCCTGGTGGCCAGGAGTTGAATCCCCACTCATAATTAGAATGGATTTGTGGACTCTCCATGCCATTGGAAAAAATAGGAAATAACATTTGATTAACGATATTTAATGGTTTTTCATTCTTATCGACATTGGATTGTCCAAAACGAATGTCCACAGGACTGTTTATTGTATTAAACAAATTACACTTTCAGCACATTCACCCATCCCTACTAAATACATATATTAATAAATCAAAATAACCCTACAAAGCTAGTGCAGGTACATATCCCCTAAACTGGAATTCTGAAACCCAGACTTATTCATTAAAGGGACAATCAAGTCCCAAAAAAACTTTCATGATTCAAATAGGGCATGTAATTTTAAACAACTTTCCAATTTACTTTTATCACCAATTTTGCTTTGTTCTCTTGGTATTCTTAGTTGAAAGCTAAACCTAGGAGGTTCATATACTAATTTCTTAGACCTTGAAGGCCGCCTCTAATCTAAATGCATTTTGACAGTTTTTCACCACTAGAGGGCATTAGTTCATGTGTTTCATATAGATAACATTGAGCCCACACACGTGAAGTTACCTAGGAGTGAGCACTGATTGGCTAAAATGCAAGTCTGTCAAAAGAACTGAAATAAGGGGGAAGTTTGCAAAGGCTTTCATAAAAGGTAATCACAGAGGTAAAATGTACATTATTATAACTGTCTTGGTTATGCAAAACTGGGGAATGGGTAATAAAGGGATTATCTATCTTTTTTAAACAACACAAATTCTGGTGTTGACTGTCCCTTTAATATTTTAAATAAAATTATTTTAAAAATGGCCATTTTTCCCTGCCGGTAATTCAAAGACCAAACCAACGATGCTGGCAGAGAAGATTGTAAAATGCAAACCATAGTCTATATCACCTGTACTATCTTTCTGACTGTACTACATATACAAAATAATACAAAATGATATAAACTACCTCTAGGTTGCATGTATAAGATGCAATACGTGCATACAAAGAGAGAAGCGCTCTACCAGGAACGAACAACAGCTCAGTGGCTTGTTCTATGGCGATTTACCACCCGGAAGCAGCCTCTTTTAGACCAGTGTGCTTTTCACAGAAGAAAACTTTCCTGAAGTATATCAGTCTGATCCTGCCAAGTAAGGTCAGTCCAGCCCCGAAATACCAGGCAATTCTCCTCTGAACAAGGAACATGACAACCCCAGACGATTGTTTCGGCCTCCTATGGGCCTCGTCAGTGAGGTGCAGCCACATTCCTCTAAGCACACTGGGCAAGGAGTCCACGTCTGGTTTCCCCCATAACCCATAGGGAGACTTCCCCAGGGTCATAATAATTTGCATACAAAGAGAGAAGCGCTCTACCAGGAACGAACAACAGCTCAGTGGCTTGTTCTATGGCGATTTACCACCCGGAAGCAGCCTCTTTTAGACCAGTGTGCTTTTCACAGAAGAAAACTTTCCTGAAGTATATCAGTCTGATCCTGCCAAGTAAGGTCAGACCAGCCCCGAAATACGACATCTAAATATTGCCTAAATTACATGATATCGTTGTTTACATTTGGTCCTACCCCGCTCTCAAGGCTATAGCACTTTACAGATGCAAAAAAATGCAAATAATCTGAAATTCAAACCTTTTCTGTACCTCTAATAGAAATAGCGTGCATATTATCAAGTCAAAGTAAATGCTTTAGCTTGAGCACAATCACCATTTATTCTCTTTTGGTTAGAGCAATTTTCGTTTTATTCACTCAGAGCATACACATTTAAAAAAGTTTCCAATTTACTTAAATTATCACATTTGCTTTGTTCCCATTGCATTCTGTGTTGGTAGGTACCTGGAGCACTACAGGGCAGGAAATAGTGCTGCCATATAGTGCTCTTACAAAAGGATAACATTCTTGCAAAACTGCTGCCATATAGTGCTCTTACAAATGGATAACATTCTTGCAAAACTGCTGCCATATAGTGCTCTAGGTACCTACGTAGGTATCTCATCAACATACAATGTCATGGGAACAAAGCAAATGTGACAATAGAAGCAAATTGGAAAGTTGTTTAAAATTGAATGCTCTATCTGAATCATGAGAAAAATATGTTGGGTTGCATTACCCTTTAAGAAAGGATACCAAAAGAACTAAGCAAAATTAATATTAGAAGTAAATTTCATGTGCTATCAAATTTATTTAAAGGGACAGTTTAGTAAAAATGTCATGATTCAGATAGCTCATGTAATTTTAAACAACTTTTTCAATTTACTTCATCAAATCATCAAATTTGCTTTGTTCACTTGGTATTTTTTATTAAAAGCTAAACCTAGGTAGGCTCATATGCTAATTTCAAAGCCTTTTAAGGCAGCCTCTTAGTGTATTTTGACAGTTTTTCACAGCTAGACAGTGCTAGTTCATGTGTGGTATCTAGATAACATTGTCCTCACTCTTGTGTAGTTATTTTTAAATCACTACTGATTGGCTAAAATGCAAGTCTTTCAAAAGAACTGAAATAAGGGGGCAGTCTGCAGAGGCTTAGATACAAGGTAATCACAGAGGTAGCAAGTGTATTAATATAACTGTGTTGGTTGTGCAAAACTGGAGAATGGGTAATAAAGGGATTATCTATCTTTTTAAACAATAACAATTCTGGAGTAGACTATCCCTTTTAGTTTGACTTTACTATATTTTTAAAGCAATATGTAAGTTGCTAAATATTTTTCTATAAACTTAAGACAATCAGACTTCCTGCTTGATCCTGGCTATTACTCTTGGTAACAGAACAAGAGGAGGAAAGATGCAAGGTAGACAAAACAACAAAAGATCTACTAGAGTATCCACAAACTCTGCCTGAGGATCCCTGGACCTTGCAAAGTAAAAAAAAAAAAAGCTTGTTGTTTTACCGAGAAGCCATCAGATCTATTTCTGGAAGACCCCATTAATCCACTATCTGACTGAAAACCTCCAGATGAAGAGACCACTTCTGCGAATGAAGAGATTTGTGATTGACAACGTATGCTTCTTAATTGCTCACCCCTGGAATATAAACTGCAGAGATTGTACAGAAATTGCTGCTCTCTACCCAGGTCAAAGTCTGGGAAACTGTCATTCTGTCATTGTCAAGGAAGTGCAAGTTCTCCTTTGAGGAGGCTAAGGGATAGGTCCCTGTGACTTGCCCCCACTGGGTGAAATTGTGCCACTACCCAATACTCCATAGACCTCCCTCTGTCCAAAAAGTAGCTCTTTGAGGGAAAAATTGGAGTTAAATCGGTCTGAGAACCCCTCTCACAGAAGAAACATCTGGAGCACTTCAATTCTTCACCTTCCTCCTGCAGAGGCAAAGATAAGACTAGTTTACCAGTAAGGTGGGAGGGTTTTTGGATGCTCTTGGAGTTTTGGAAATCTTTGCCTTCTCCAAGTGCCAGCAGTGGAATTCCCCAGGAGTAATGGCTCATGGACTCTCACCACCTTTATGAAAAAAAACATAATTTATGCTTACCTGATAAATTTATTTCTCTTGTAGTGTATCCAGTCCACGGATCATCCATTACTTATGGAATATATTCTCCTTCCCAACAGGAAGCTGCAAGAGTCCACCCACAGCAAAGCTGCTATATAGCTCCTCCCCTAACTGCCATATTCAGTCATTCGACCGAAAACATGCAGAGAAAGGAAAAACCATAGGGTGCAGTGGTGACTGTAGTTCAAATGAAAAAATTACCTGCCTTAAAGTGACAGGGCGGGCCGTGGACTGGATACACTACAAGAGAAATAAATTTATCAGGTAAGCATAAATTATGTTTTCTCTTGTTAAGTGTATCCAGTCCACGGATCATCCATTACTTATGGAATACCAATACCAAAGCTAAAGTACACGGATGATGGGAGGGACAAGGCAGGTACTTAAACGGAAGTTACCACTGCCTGTAAAAAACCCTTTCTCCCAAAAATAGCCTCCGAAGAAGCAAGGTATCAAATTTGTTAAATTTGAAAAGTATGAAGCGCAGACCAAGACTCCGTCTTGTAAATCTGTTCAACAGAAGCCACATTTAAAAAAGGCCCAAGTGAAAACCACAGCTCTAGTAGAATGAGCTGTAATCCCTTCAGGAGGCTGCTGTCCAGCAGTCTCATAAGCTAAATGAATTATGCTTTTTAACCAAAAAGACAGAGAGGCTCCTGAAGTCTTTTGACCTCTCCTCTGTCCAGAATAGACAACAAACAAGGTGAACGTTTGATGAAAACTGTAGTAGCTTGTAAGTAAAACTTTAAAGCACAAACCACGTCCAATATTGTGTAATAGACGTTCCTTCTTTGAGGAAGGATTAGGATACAAGCATGGAACAACTATCTCTTGAGTGATGTACTTGTTAGATACCACCTTAGGAAAAAACCCAGGTTGGTACGCAGGACTACCTTATCCGTACGAAGGACCAGATAAGGAGAATCACATTGTAACACAGATAACTTGGAGACTCTACGAGTCGAGGAATTAGCTACCCAAAAGGAACTTTCCAAGATAAAGATTGATATCTATGGAACAAAAAAGGTTCAAACGGAACTTCTTGAAGAACCTTAAGAATCAGGTTTAAGCTCCATGGCGGAGCAACAGTTTTAAACACAGGCTTGGATCTAACCAAAGCCTGACCAAATGCCTGAACGTCTAGAATACCTGCCAGACGCTTGTGCAAAAAAATAGACAGAGTAAAAATCTGTCCCCTTTTAAGGAATTAGCTGACAACCCTTTTCTCAAAAACATCTTGGAGAAAAGATAATATCCTGGGAATCCAGACTTTACTCCATGAGTAACCCTTGGATTCATAACAATCAGATATTTACACCATATCTATGTTCAATTTTCCTAGAGACAGGCTTTCATGTCTGTATTAAGGTATCAATGACTGACTCTGAGAAGCCATGCTTTGATAACATCAAGCGTTCAGTCTCCAGGCAGTCCATCTCAGATTGATTCTATTTAGATGGTTGAAAGGACCCTGAGGTAGAGGGACCTGTCTCAGAAGCAGAGACCGTGATGGAAAGGATGACATGTCCACCAGATCTGCATACCAGGTCCTGCGTGGCTACGCAGGCGCTGTCAAAAACACCAAAGCCCTCTCCTGCTTGGTCTTGACCTCCGGAGGAAATCCCACTCCCCCGGAAGAAAAGTCTGACGACTTAGAAAATCCACCTCCCAGTTCTCAACACCTGGGATATGGATAGCTGATAGACAAGAGTGAGTCTCTGTCCAGTGAATTATTGTAAGACTTCTAACATCGCTAGGGAACTTCTGTTCCCCCTTGATGGCTGATGTAAGCCACAGTCGTGTATATTGTCCGACTGAGTATGATGTACCTCAGAGTTGCTAACTGAGGCCAAGTCTGAAGAGCATGGAATATCACTCCCAGTTCCAGAATATTTATTAGAAGGAGGGTCTCCTCCTAAGTCCACTATCCCTGAGCCTTCAGGGAGTTCCAGACTGCATCCCAACCTAAAAGGCTGGCATCTATTGTAACAATTGTCCCATCTGACCTGCGGAAGGTCATACCCTTGGACAGATGGACCCGACATAGTCACCAGAGAAGAGAATCTCTGGTCTCTTGGTCCAGGTTTAATCCCCGTTCCTCTGACTGAGCATGCATAGTTGCAGCGGTCTGAAATGTAGACGTGCAAACGGTACTATGTCCCTTGCCGCTACCATTAAGCCGATTTCATTCATGTACTGAGCCACCGAAGGGCGCGGATGGGATGAAAAAAAAAAAAAAAAACACGGCAGAAATTTAGAAACTTTGACAACCTGGACTCCGTCAGGTAAATTTTCATTTCTACAGAATCTATCAGAGTCCCTAGGAGGGAAACCCTTGAGATTGGGGATAGAGAACTCTTTCCTTGTTCACTTTCCACCCATGTGATCTCAGAAATGCCAGTACTACGTCCGTATGAGACTGGGCAATTTGGATGTTTGACGCCTGTATCAGGATGTCGTCTAAATAAGGGGCCACTTCTATGCCCCGCGGTCTAAGGACCGCCAAAGCGACCCCAGAACCTCCATAAAGATTCTTGGGGCTGTAGATATCCCAAAGGAAAGAGCTACAAACTGGTAATGCCTGTCTAGAAAGGCAAACCTGAAAAACGATGGTGATCTTTATGCATCACAATGTGAGGATAAGCATCCTTCAAATCCATTGTAGTCCTCTATTGACTCTCCTGGATCATAGTTAAGATGGTACGAATAGTTTCCATCTTAAATGACGGAATTCTGAGGAATTTGTTTAAGATCTTTAGATCCAAAATAGGTCTGAAGGTTCCCTCTCCTTGGGAACCACAAACAGATTTGAGTAAAAACTCTGTCCCTGTTCCTCTCTTGGAACTGGATGGATCTCGTACACAATGTAAGAATGCCTCCTTCTTTATCTGGTTTGCAGATAATTGTGAAAGGCGAAATCTCCCCTTTTTTTGGAGGGGAATCTTTGAAATCCAGAAGATATCTCTGGGATATAAATTCCAATGCCTAGGGATCCTGGGCATCTCTTGCCCACGCCTGGGCAAAGAATGAAAGTCTGCCCCCTATAGGATCCGTTACCGGATAGGTGTCCGTTCCTTCATGCTGCCTTAGAGGCAGCAGCAGGCTCCTTGGCCTGCTTATCTTTGTTCCAGGTCCGATTGTCTCCAGACCGCCTTGGACTGAGCAAAAATTCCCTCTTGTTTTGCCTTAGAGGAAGAGGATGCCACACCTGCCCTGAAGTTTTTAAAAAGGTACGAAAATTAGACTTTTTTTTTTTTTTTGCCATTGATTTAGACCTATCCTGAGGAAGGGCATGACCTTTTCCTCCAGTGATATAAGCAATAATCTCCTTCAAACCAGGCCCGAATAGTGTCTGCCCCTTGAAGGGAAGTTAAGTAGCTTATTTATTAAAGTCACGACAGCTGACCATGATATAAGCCATAGCGCTCTGCGCGCCAGTATAGTAAAAAACAGAATTCTTAGCCGTTAGTCTAGTCAAATGAACAAGGCATCAGAAAACAAAGGAATTGGCTAGCATAAGCTTGTCAAATATATTCATCCAATGGAGTCGCTTAACTGTAAAGCCTCATCAAGAGACTCAACCCAGAACGCCGCAGCAGCAGTGACAGAAGCAATGTATGCAAGGGGCTGCAGGATAAAACCCTGTTGAATAAACATTTTTTATCCATTGGATCTAAAAAGCACAACTGTCCTCGTCAGAGGTAGTGGTACGCTTAGCTAGAGTAGAAACTCTTCTCTCCACCTTAGGAACTGTCTGCCAGAAGTCCCGTGTGGTGGTAACTATTAGAAAACATTCTTCTAAAAAATAGGAGGGGAAGAGAACGGCACACCTGGTCTATCCCATTCCTTATTAAAAAATTTTTTAGTAAACCTCTTTAGGTATTGGAAAAACATCAGTACACACCGGCACTGCATATTATTTATCCAGTCTACACAATTTCTCTGGCCCTGCGATTGTACACATTCATTCAGAGCAGCCAAAGCCTCCCTGAGCAACAAGTGGAGGTTCTCAAGCATAAATTTTAAATGTAGAAATATCAGAATCAGGTTAAATCATCTTCCCTGAGTCAAAAAAAAAAAAAATCACCCACAGACTAAGCATATTGTGAGGTAGTATCATACATGGTTCTTAAAGCGTCTGTATGCTCTGTATCTACCCCCAGAGCTAACTGCTTTCCTTTAATTTCAGGTAGTCTGACTAATACTGCTGCCAGAATATTATTCACCACCTTTGCCATGTCTTGTAAAATAAACGTTATGGGCGCCCTTGATGTACTTGGCGCCATTTGAGCGTGAGTCCCTGAAGCGGGAGTCGAAGGGTCTGACACGTGGGGAGAGTTAGTCGGCATAACTTTCCCCTCGACAGAATCCCCTGGTAAAGAAAAGCTATGGGTGCCCTTGATGTACTTGGCGCCATTTGAGCGTGAGTCCCTAAAGCGGGAGTCAAAAGGTCTGACACGTGGGGAGAGTTAGTCGGCATAACTACCCCCACGACAGAATCCTCTGGTGATAATGTTTTTAAAGACAAAAAATGATCTTTATTGTTTAACATGAAATCAGTACATCTGGTACACATTCTAAGATGGGGTTCCACCATGGCTTTAAAACATAATGAACACAGAGCTTCCTCTATGTCAGACATGTTAGAACAGACTAATAATGAGACTAGTAAGCTTGGAAAACACTTTAAATCAAGTTAACAAGCAAATATATAAAACGTTACTGTGCCTTTAAGAGAAACAAATTTTGCCAAAATTTGAAATAACAGTGAAAAAAGGCAGTTAAACTAACAAAATTTTTACAGTGTATGTAACAAGTTAGCAGAGCATTGCACCCACTTGCAAATGGATGATTAACCCCTTAATACAAAAAACAGATTAACAAAACGAAAAATATGTTTTAAACAGTCATAACAGCTCCTACTTTTGAAGCCCTTTTGAGCCCTTCAGAGATGTCCTATAGCATGCAGGGGACTGCTGAGGGAAGCTGAATGTCACTGTTTGTAATTTTAACTGCACCAACTGTAACTTTTATACTATAACAGTGGAAAGCCTCAGGAAACTGTTTCTATGCAAAATTTAAGCCAGCCATGTGGAAAAAACTTAGGCCCCAATAAGTTTTATCACCAAACATATGTTAAAAAACGATTAAACATGCCAGCAAACGTTTTAAAACACATTTTTACAAGAGTATGTATCTCTATTAATAAGCCTGATACCAGTCGCTATCGCTGCATTTAAGGCTTTACTTACATTACTTCGGTATCAGCAGTATTTTCTTAGTCAATTCCATTCCTAGAAAAATATTTTACTGCACATACCTTATCTGCAGGAAAACCTGCACGCCATTCCCCCTCTGAAGTACCTCACTCCTCAGAATGTGTGAGAACAGCAAATGGATCTTAGTTACGTCTGCTAAGATCATAGAAAAACGCAGGCAGATTCTTCTTCCAAATACTGCCTGAGATAAACAGCATACTCCGGTGCCATTTAAAAATAACAAACTTTTGATTGAAGAATAAACTAAGTAGAAAGCACCACAGACTCTCACAACCTCCTATCTATGTTGAGGCTTGCAAGAGAATGACTGAATATGGCAGTTAGGGGAGGAGCTATATAGCAGCTTTGCTGTGGGTGGACTCTTGCAGCTTCCTGTTGGGAAGGAGAATATATTCCATAAGTAATGGATGATCCGTGGACTGGATACACTTAACAAGAGAAATATATGTTGTCTTATAAATCATCTATTCTATCTGCTGTGTTTTTTGTAAATGTTATACTTACAATGCATTTGAATGCAGGTAAGAGAGAAATAGTAATTCTCTGAACACATACGCTAATTTTTAATTATTATCGCTTTGCAAGTGTCTAACATATATATTTTGTTAAAAATGGAGCCATCTTAGTAATCAGCAGTAAAAATAGAAACATTTTCAGCACCCAGCATATTTGTCCCCAGTTGACTTCTTGAGTTTAATTTTATTAAGTGATTTCTTATTTAATAGCATATTTGTGGTGTCACCTATGCTTTAGCTAAATTCTAAAACAAATGGACACAAATTACTTAATAAATGTCTGGCCCTGTATTGAAACATTTAAAAACAACAAGGGGGTGGAGCCAGCCATAGAAGAAGCAAGACGCCCATCTCATGAGCTCCTGATGTATTATTAGATTTGGGGGCATAAATTATAAATTTTAGTAAAGTATCTCATCCATTTCTACTCCTAGGATGAGCAATCAAAGTAGAGACCCACCCGATGATAATTTAAACATTCAACACGGCATCTATTTGGGCCTCAGACGCTCGCAGCGACCACGAGGTAGCAGGGGCTGTCAGCCTCACAGACGCAACTTGATATATGAGGAGCTCGGTACTAAATAAAAATAATATGGAGGATTTCTATATACAGGTACTAGTGCTGCTTGACAACTTTGCAGCAAAAGCACAGCTCAACCTTGTTAACCTAAAACCTGCAAACAGCACCGAGCTTACAAAGGAAGTCGTTGTAAAGTGGGCAAAGGCAGATAGTACGGTCAGAACCGCGAATACATACATTATTAGCACAGCAGGCTGTATGCTGGAGTCCACCAAGGAGAGCGAGGTACCTCCCACAATATTACAGGCTGAAACACTGCGTGTAAATAACCATCATTTGGGGAGAGCATTTGCAACAATTCTTCCTACACATGAAGCGGAGACCGACATACCACACCAACTCTTACCAGATCAATCTCCTGCTGCCCCATATGCTGATCCTATGACAGCTCTGAATTATTCTACACTGAATGAACGAGTAGAGCTACATACCTCTAAACCGTCAATTGCTCTGTTTCCACAGTCCATCAAGCCAGCACGGGGACATAGACTGTGGAGACTCATTGCTGTCGTATCTTCGGCCCTACTAGCTCCCCGCTCTGGATCCAGCCTTTTGAAGGATACTAGTTTGTGGCTATTTATGCGGGGACATGCTAGAATTGGTGTGGGCTAATTGCCAACCTGTACACGGAGGTGAGCAGGGGACTTCTCATAGCTCTCTACGTTCCGGATTATCTATATCCACATGTCTACACCTCAGACTTATTGTACCTGGTATATCATGCTATAATGCCCCCAGAACAGTTATTATCCACTAAATTCTTAGATTGTGCAAAAGCGGCTCATTTATGTTCTTAGTTAATATATATACGTTTACATCTCCTATGTTTGAGTTGGGAGCTCTAATTATATCAGCCTGTTTCTGCTCTTCTTTTAAAATTATTAAAGGGATCTACAATGAGTCCTCATTATTATTATCGTTTATTTGTAGAGTGCCAACAGATTCCGCAGCGCTCATTATAAACCTAATATGCAAACTATAGTACATCCATATGTATGACTTTAGAGGCTCAGTTAATTGTGTCATTCTATGTATGGTCAAATGAATGTCCACAATACACTAACTTCCTAAGAGTACAATGACCAGTTTTACAGACCAGCAACTACATTATAACCACCCCTATTTAGCGTTGATGTACCCTCTTTAACTTTACTACATCTTATAACTTACCCTAATAGTATGATGAAACACCCAGGCTGACTACTACCAGATAACCATAAGCTGTTATTATATACCTCCTTAATATTATTTCTGACTCTATTATGTTAAATAGGGATCACTGAGTTGTACCCCTTAAAACAGTTGGCTATTATACACATCTTTTGAGTATTCTCCTGTAGTCGTGTATAGGGCCCGTGTGCCAGACGACAGGATGCATACCTATCTTTTTTTTTTTTTTAATATATACATTTTTATTGAGGTAAAATTAAGATACAAATATGCATGCATATAAAATTATCTTTTGTTTTTTTTATTATGCCACAATAAACTCTATTAACTCAGAAGTAGCCTTGTGTCAAGACTTTCCTAGGGGTTCAAATATACACTAATTTTCTGAGTTGCTGTGTCGGTGTATGGTTATATTTTCCTCCCTGCTATGTTCTGAAAGTTTACATATTGTAATGTTCTATGTTTAATACTAAGCTTGTTTGTTATTTGCATGTTAATGTTCTACCTCAGAATTATCATACTATATTAAGGCTGTGAGACTGCTATTATTATTTACTGTGCCCATCTACACAAAATCAGATAGTAGTGCCCTTGTAAACCACTAGGCATTCTAAGGGACAGCTAGAGGGAGGTACCTCTAATGTAGAGATGTGTTGAAGCACATCAGAACCTCCTATCAAAACCAGCATAAATGTCCTACACACTCTGACAGCAAGCACCTACGTAACTACATATCTATAACCAAACTCAAGATCTATGGGGATATCCCTTTTGCCAAAACAGGTGTTTTTCATTCTAAAAGCTTCCTATGTCTCCATATAGCTCTGTTGAAGGTTTACTGCAATATATTATTTAAGTTAACTGCACATACATAAACCTAGCTTTCAATCAGTACTCTCTAAGGCCTAGATTTGGAGTTTTGCGTTAGAAGGGGTGCGTTAGCTACGCATGCATTTTTTTGGCCGCACCTTTTAAATACCGCTGGTATTTAGAGTTCACAGAATGGCTGGGTTTTCAGTGCGTTAGGCTCCAAAAAGGGAGCGTAGAGCATAATTTACCGCCACTGCAACTCTAAATACCAGCGGTGCTTACGGACGCGGCCAGCTTCAAAAACGTGCTCGTGCACGATTCCCCCATAGGAAACAATGGGACAGTTCGAGCTGAAAAAAAACCTAACACCTGCAAAAAAGCAGCGTTCAGCTCTTAACGCAGCCCCATTGTTTCCTATGGGGAAACACTTCCTAAGACTGCACATAAAAAACCCTAACAAGTACCCCGAGTCTAAACACCCCTAGCCTTACACTTATTAACCCCTAATCTGCCGCCCCCGCTATCGCTGACCCCTGCATTTTATTATTAACCCCTAACCTGCCGCTCCGTACACCGACGCAACCTACATTATAGTTATGTACCCCTAATCTGCTGCCCCTAACACCGCCGACCCCGATATTATATTTATTAACCCCTAATCTGCCCCCCACAACGTCGCCGCCAGCTACCTACAATTATTAACCCCTAATCTGCCGACCGGACCTCACCGCTACTATAATAAAGTTATTAACCCCTAATCCGCCTCACTCCCGCCTCAATAACCCTATAAGAAATAGTATTAACCCCTAATCTGCCCTCCCTAACATCGCCGACACCTAACTTCAAGTATTAACCCCTAATCTGCCGACCGGACCTCACCGCTACTCTAATACATTTATTAACCCCTAAAGCTAAGTCTAACCTTAACCCTAACACCCCCCTAAATTAAATATAATTTAAATCTAACGAAATAAATTAACTTTTATTAAATAAATTATTCCTATTTAAAGCTAAATACTTACCTGTAAAATAAACCCTAATATAGCTACAATATAAATAATAATTATATTGTAGCTATTTTAGGATTTATTTTTATTTTACAGGCAACTTTGTATTTATTTTAACCAGGTACAATAGCTATTAAATAGTTAAGAACTAATTAATAGTTACCTAGTAAAAATAATTACAAAATTACCTGTAAAATAAATCCTAACCTAAGTTACAATTAAACCTAACACTACACTATCAATAAATTAATTAAATACAATACCTACAAATAAATACAATTAAATAAACTAACTAAAGTACAAAAAATAAAAAAGAACTAAGTTACAAAAAATAAAAAAATATTTACAAACATTAGAAAAATATTACAACAATTTTAAACTAATTACACCTACTCTAAGCCCCCTAATAAAATAACAAAGCCCCCCAAAATAAAAAAATGCCCTACCCTATTCTAAATTAAAAAAGTTCAAAGCTCTTTTACCTTACCAGCCCTTAAAAGGGCCTTTTGTGGGGCATACCCCAAAGAAAACTGCTCTTTTGCCTGTAAAAGAAAAATACAACCCCCCCCAACATTAAAACCCACCACCCACATACCCCTAATCTAACCCAAACCCCCCTTAAAAAAACCTAACACTACCCCCCTGAAGATCATCCTACCTTGAGTCGTCTTCACTCAGCCGAGCCACCGATGGAACTGAAGAGATCCGAAGCGGCAGAAGTGATCCTCCAAGGGGCGCTGAAGAAATCTTCCATCCGATGAAGTGATCCTCCAAGCGGCGCTGAAGAAGTCTTCTATCCGGGCGATGTCATCTTCCAAGCGGGGTCTTCAATCTTCTTTCTTAAGGATCCATCTTGCAGACCTCCGATGCGGAACATCCTGCTGGCCCGACGGACTACCGACGAATGAAGGCTCCTTTAAGGGACGTCATCCAAGATGGCATCCCTCGAATTCCGATTGGCTGATAGGATTCTATCAGCCAATCGGAATTAAGGTAGGAAAATTCTGATTGGCTGATGGAATCAGCCAATCAGATTCAAGTTCAATCCGATTGGCTGATCCAATCAGCCAATCAGATTGAGCTTGCATTCTATTGGCTGTTCTGATCAATTTTAGATAATTTAGAATAGGGTAGGGCATTTTTGTAATTTGGGGGGGCTTTGTTATTTTATTAGGGGGCTTAGAGTAGGTGTAATTAGTTTAAAATTGTTGTAAATTTTTTTATTTTTTGTACTTTAGTTAGTTTATTTAATTGTATTTATTTGTAGGTATTGTATTTAATTAATTTATTGATAGTGTAGTGTTAGGTATAATTGTAGGTAATTGTAGGTATTTTATTTAATTAATTTATTGATAGTGTAGTGTTAGGTTTAATTGTAACTTAGGTTAGGATTTATTTTACAGGTAATTTTGTAATTATTTTAACTAGGTATCTATTAAATAGTTATTAACTATTTAATAACTATTGTATCTGGTTAAAATAAATACAAAGTTACCTGTAAAATAAATATTAATCCTAAAATAGCTACAATATAATTATTATTTATATTGTAGCTATATTAGGGTTTATTTTACAGGTACGTATTTAGCTTTAAATAGGAATAATTTATTTAATAAGAGTTAATTTATTTCGTTAGATTTAAATTATATTTAATTTAGGGGGGTGTTAGGGTTAGACTTAGCTTTAGGGGTTAATACATTTATAATAATAGCGGTGAGGTCCGGTCAGCATATTAGGGGTTAATACTTGAAGTTAAGTGTCGGCGATGTTAGGGAGGACAGATTAGGGGTTAATAATATTTATTATAGCGTTTTTGAGGCGGGAGTGAGGCGGATTAGGGGTTAATAACTTTATTATAGTAGCGGTGAGGTCCTGTCGGCAGATTAGGGGTTAATAATTGTAGGTAGGTGGCGGCGACGTTGGGGGCGGCAGATTAGGGGTTAATAAATATAATATAGGGGTCGGCGGTGTTAGGGGCAGCAGATTAGGGGTACATAAGTATAACGTAGGTGGCGGCGGTGTGCGGTCGGCAGATTAGGGGTTAAAAAAAATTATTAGAGTGGCGGCGATGTGGGGGGGCCTCGGTTTAGGGGTACATAGGTAGTTTATGGGTGTTAGTGTACTTTAGAGCACAGTAGTTAAGAGCTTTATGAACCAGCGTTAGCCCAAAAAGCTCTTAACTCCTGACTTTTTTCTGCGGCTGGAGTTTTGTCGTTAGATTTCTAACGCTCACTTCAGCCAACACTCTAAATACCGGCGTTAGAAAGATCCCATTGAAAAGATAGGATACGCAAATGGCGTAGGGGGATCTGCGGTATGGAAAAGTCGCGGCTGGAAAGTGAGCGTTAGACCCTTTTCTGACTGACTCTAAATACCAGCGGTAGCCCAAAACCAGCGTTAGGAGCCTCTAACGCTGGTTTTGACGGCTAACGCCAAACTCTAAATCTAGCCGATAGTAACCATCGAATTTACAGATGTCAATACATAGAGCATTCTTGACATATTTTGCTTATCGCACTTAAACTACTACCTCCCCCCCCCCATATAATAATACACCTCCTAATTTAAGAGGATTAACTAGGCAGTTTATCTTGCTTATACCGCACCTTATCTACTGTCTTTAAATACTCCCTAAGTACTTACTCCTACATAACACCATAGTGTTGAATCTATCTACTCTAACTAGATCAGCAGGACTGATCAACATTACCTGCCAATTAAGCCTACAATCTTAAAACTTCTCCAGTTGCCTCCATTAAGACCACCAAGATCCAGACAGAGCCCATAAGTGTCTCTAGGTGCTAGTTTGAAGGCTTCGCTATAGATTCAATGTATAACTAAGGGAGTTTATATGATATCATATTATATATTATATTTTATACTTTATATTATATTCAATACTTTATTAGCTCCAAGGAAGATGATACTTGTTTGCTCATAATAAGAAAAACTGAGGTTGATTTAATGCTACTTTGTTATAAGTTTAGTATTGCGGTATGGGTACCTCGCAATGTTATGTATTACAATGACCTTGTTGACTGTTATCATCTGTTTTATGCTGGCTGTGTATGCGGCAATTTTGTACTGTCTTTATTTTTCAACCTCAATAAAAAACAAACAAACAAACAAAAAACAAACAAAACAACAACAACAAGGTTATGGAAATGGCAGAACATTCTGCCCCACCAACCTAAAACTTCATCAGCCCCCACTGTTCCTTACCATATCTTTAATTAGATATTTTTTATTTGGACATAATTTATTAATAATGATTCATGAACAGATTCCATAGTTCCAACCAACATTTGTTGTATGAATAACACACAGTATACAATTGAGAGTATGAAAATTACAGACAAAGTTAACACAGACCAAGTTTGAACTTAAAGGGACACTGAACTCATGCAGAGCATGCAATTTTATTCAACTTTCTAATTTACTCCTATTATCAATTTTTCTTCGTTCTCTTGCTATCTTTATTTGAAAAAGAAGGCATCTAAGCTAAGGAGCCAGGCAATTTTTGGTTTAGACTCTGGACAGCACTTGTTTATTGGTGGGTGAATTTATCCACTAATCAGCATGAACAACCCAGGTTGTTCACCAAAAATGGGTCGGCATCTAAACTTACATTCTTGCTTTTCAAACAAAGATACTAAGGCCTAGATTTGGAGTTTGGCAGTAGATGGGCTGTTAACGCTACGCGGGCTTTTTTCTGGCCGCACCATAAAATTAACTCTGGTATCGAGAGTCCAAAAAAATGCTGCGTTAGGCTCCAAAAAAGGAGCGTAGAGCATTTTTACCGCAAATGCCACTCTCGATACCAGAGTTGCTTACGGACGCGGCCAGCCTAAAAAACGTGCTCGTGCACGATTCTCCCATAGGAAACAATGGGGCTGTTTGAGCTGAAAAAAAACCTAACACCTGCAAAAAAGCAGCGTTCAGCTCCTAACGCAGCCCCATTGTTTCCTATGGGGAAACACTTCCTACGTCTGCACTTAACACCCTAACATGTACCCCGAGTCTAAACATCCCTACCCTTACACTTATTAACCCCTAATCTGCCGCCCCCGCTATCGCTGACCCCTGCATATTATTATTAACCCCTAATCTGCCGCTCCGTACACCGCCGCAACCTACGTTATCCCTATGTACCCCTAATCTGCTGCCCCTAACACCGCCGACCCCTATATTATATTTATTAACCCCTAACCTGCCCCCCACAACGTCGCCGCCAGCTACTTACAATAATTAACCCCTAATCTGCCGACCGCAAAGCGCCGCCACCTACGTTATCCTTATGTACCCCTAATCTGCTGCCCCTAACACCGCCGACCCCTATATTATATTTATTAACCCCTAATCTGCCCCCCTCAACGTCGCCGACACCTGCCTACACTTATTAACCCCTAATCTGCCGAGCGGACCTGAGCGCTACTATAATAAAGTTATTAACCCCTAATCCGCCTCACTAACCCTATCACAAATAGTATTAACCCCTAATCTGCCCTCCCTAACATCGCCGACACCTAACTTCAATTATTAACCCCTAATCTGATGACCGGAGCTCATCGCTACTATAATAAATGTATTAACCCCTAAAGCTAAGTCTAACCCTAACACTAACACCCCCCTAACTTAAATATAATTTACATCTAACGAAATTAATTAACTCTTATTAAATAAATTATTCCTATTTAAAGCTAAATACTTACCTGTAAAATACATCCTAATATAGCTACAATATAAATTATAATTACATTGTAGCTATTTTAGGATTAATATTTATTTTACAGGCAACTTTGTAATTATTTTAACCAGGTACAATAGCTATTAAATAGTTAAGAACTATTTAATAGTTACCTAGTTAAAATAATAACAAAATTACCTGTAAAATAAGTCCTAACCTAAGTTATAATTAAACCTAACACTACCCTATCAATAAATTAATTAAATAAAATACCTACAATTACCTACAATAAAACCTAACACTACACTATCAATAAATAAATTAAATACAATTTCTACAAATAACTACAATTACATAAACTAACTAAAGTACAAAAAATAAAAAAGAACTAAATTACAAAAAATAAAAAAATATTTACAAACATAAGAAAAATATTACAACAATTTTAAACTAATTACACCTACTCTAAGCCCCCTAATAAAATAACAAAGACCCCCAAAATAAAAAAATTCCCTACCCTATTCTAAATTAATAAATTTAAAAGCTCTTTTACCTTACCAGCCCTGAACAAGGCCCTTTGCGGGGCATGCCCCAAGAAAATCAGCTCTTTTGCCTGTAAAAAAAAACCATACAATACCCCCCCCCCAACATTACAACCCACCACCCACATACCCCTAATCTAACCCAAACCCCCCTTAAATAAACCTAACACTAAGCCCCTGAAGATCTTCCTACCTTGTCTTCACCTCAACAGGTATCACCGATCTGTCCTGGCATCCGGTGCTGAAGAGGTCCAGAAGAGGCTCCAAAGTTTTCCTCCTATCCGGCAAGAAGAGGACATCCGGACCGGCAAACATCTTCATCCAAGCTGCATCTTCGATCTTCTTCCATCCGGTGCGGAGCGGGTCCATGTTGAAGCATCCGACGCGGATCCATCCTCTTCTTCCGGCGTCTCCCGACGAATGACGGTTCCTTTAAGGGACGTCATCCAAGATGGCGTCCCTCGAATTCCGATTGGCTGATAGGATTCTATCAGCCAATCGGAATTAAGGTAGGAATATTCTGATTGGCTGATGGAATCAGCCAATCAGAATCAAGTTCAATCCGATTGGCTGATCCAATCAGCCAATCAGATTGAACTTGATTCTGATTGGCTGATTCCATCAGCCAATCAGAATATTCCTACCTTAATTCCGATTGGCTGATAGAATCCTATCAGCCAATCGGAATTCGAGGGACGCCATCTTGGATGACGTCCCTTAAAGGAACCGTCATTCGTCGGGAGACGCCGGAAGAAGAGGATGGATGCTTCAACATGGACCCGCTCCGCACCGGATGGAAGAAGATCGAAGATGCAGCTTGGATGAAGATGTTTGCCGGTCCGGATGTCCTCTTCAGGGGCTTAGTGTTAGGTTTATTTAAGGGGGGTTTGGGTTAGATTAGGGGTATGTGGGTGGTGGGTTGTAATGTTGGGGGGGGGGGTATTGTATGTTTTTTTTTACAGGCAAAAGAGCTGATTTTCTTGGGGCATGCCCCGCAAAGGGCCCTGTTCAGGGCTGGTAAGGTAAAAGAGCTTTTAAATTTATTAATTTAGAATAGGGTAGGGAATTTTTTTATTTTGGGGGTCTTTGTTATTTTATTAGGGGGCTTAGAGTAGGTGTAATTAGTTTAAAATTGTTGTAATATTTTTCTTATGTTTGTAAATATTTTTTTATTTTTTGTACTTTAGTTAGTTTATGTAATTGTATTTATTTGTAGAAATTGTATTTAATTTATTTATTGATAGTGTAGTGTTAGGTTTAATTATAACTTAGGTTAGGACTTATTTTACAGGTAATTTTGTTATTATTTTAACTAGGTAACTATTAAATAGTTCTTAACTATTTAATAGCTATTGTACCTGGTTAAAATAATTACAAAGTTGCCTGTAAAATAAATATTAATCCTAAAATAGCTACAATGTAATTATAATTTATATTGTAGCTATATTAGGGTTTATTTTACAGGTAAGTATTTAGCTTTAAATAGGAATAATTTATTTAATAAGAGTTAATTAATTTCGTTAGATTTAAATTATATTTAACTTAGGGGGGTGTTAGTGTTAGGGTTAGACTTAGCTTTAGGGGTTAATACATTTATTAGAATAGCGGCGAGATTCAGTCGTCAGATTAGGGGTTAATATTTGAAGTTAGGTGTCGGCGATGTTAGGGAGGGCAGATTAGGGGTTAATACTATTTATGATAGGGTTAGTGAGGCGGATTAGGGGTTAATAACTTTATTATAGTAGCACTCAGGTCCGCTCGGCAGATTAGGGGTTAATAAGTGTAGTTAGGTGTCGGCGACGTTGAGGGGGGCAAATTAGGGGTTAATAAATATAATATAGGGGTCGGCGGTGTTAGGGGCAGCAGATTAGAGGTACATAAGGATAACGTAGGTGGCGGCACTTTGCGGTCGGCAGATTAGGGGTTAATTATTGTAAGTAGCTGGCGGCGACGTTGTGGGGGGCAGGTTAGGGGTTAATAAATATAATACAGGGGTCGGCGGTGTTAGGGGCAGCAGATTAAGGGTACATAAGTATAACGTAGGTGGCGGTCGGCAGATTAGGGGTTAAAAAAATGTAATCGAGTGTCGGCGATGTGGGGGGACCTCGGTTTAGGGGTACATAGGTAGTTTATGGGTGTTAGTGTACTTTAGGGTACAGTAGTTAAGAGCTTTATGAACCGGCGTTAGCCCAGAAAGCTCTTAACTCCTGCTTTTTTCCTGCGGCTGGAGTTTTGTCGTTAGAGCTCTAACGCTCACTTCAGAAACGACTCTAAATACCGGCGTTAGGAAGATCCCATTGAAAAGATAGGATACGCAATTGACGCAAGGGGATCTGCGGTATGGAAAAGTCGCGGCTGAAAAGTGAGCGTTAGACCCTATTTTGAGTGACTCCAAATACCGGCGGTAGCCTAAAACCAGCGTTAGGAGCCTCTAACGCTGGTTTTCACGGCTAACGCCGAACTCTAAATCTAGGCCTAAGAGAATAAAGAAAATTTGATAATAGGAATAAATTAGAAAGTTGCTTAAAATTGCATGCTCTATCTGAATCATGAAAGAAAAAATTTGGGTTCAATGTCCCTTTAAGTATCCAATCTAATTCAGACGAAAGAGAAAAAATATATGCAGACATTAATATAAGTTGCAATTAAAAAGTCAAAATATTTATTATAAACATGTTAAGCATTTCCAACCATATCCATGGTCATACTAACACAAATCTGATGCGTTTCCTGTGCCAACAGGCACACTTAATCATAGAATACCAATCAGATTACCTAGCAGGACCTAAAAGGAAGAAATCCATTGTAATACACCACTATTCTTGAGAAAGATGTGGGTAGACTGCAGAGAACAAGCACTGGATAGAACGCCATTTGCACTATGTCACTAGCATGGGTACAACTATGTCATTGTATAGAAAAGCAGTAACAAATTGTTTGTGAGATGTACACCATGTCATTACTGTGTAAAGTTCATGTTGACTTACTTGACAATTATCTGCTTACTCTGATTTTCAGTTACAGCATTTTTATGTTATTTATTATTGCCTAAATGATTCACCCATTGGGAAATATTAAAAGCCTGCCTTTACCAGAGTTAATTGTAGCTCCAACAAGTGTGAGTAATCATTTGGAGCTGATGCACTATGATACATTTTCCTTTTGATGCGCATCACAACTGAAAATTGGTTGTTTCAAGTACAAAACAGGAAGTGACTTCCACTGTTTTAATACAATAAATAGGCTTCAATAAAATGACTGACAAAGTGAGGCATGGTTTAGTTCTGAAAATGAGTGGCATTACAATTCTTTTATTATTATTCTTTATTTATGAAGCACTAACAGATTCTGCAGCGCTGCCCATGGGTACAAAGATAAAAGTAGAATACAAGAGAAACAATACAATAAAAGACAACCTTTTACAGACAAATACAGGGGGAATTGAAGGCCCTATTCCCATAGGAAATTACAATCTAGATGGGTAGGAAGATGGGAAACAGGAGGTGAGGACTGCAAAGGTGAGAATGATATTAGTGAGGATATAGATGAGGGCAACTGTTAGGTAAGTGAAAATCATTAGTTACTGAGTCGGGTGATACGCTTCCCTAAAAAAAAGCTCTATTTGCATTATTTTTCCGATGCATTCAAAAGATTATTATATTTTATAGGATTTTGAAACAAACCAAAGACACAATGGGCATTGAGTTGTTTCAAGCCCAAAACAGGAAGACATTGACAGGTTTTTTTAAAAGCCCTAAATAAATTTGAATAAAACCATTACCTGAGTTTGTTTTCTTCTGAGGAATTACATGAATACACATGAGATCTAATAGGCCTTGTATAACTGACCAACAATGAGGGAATAATAACTGAATATACTAGTATCAAAAACCGAATTGATACACCTGGTACTTGCTTGTGTTTTTCAACTAGAGATACCAAAAGAGTGAAGAAAATGTAATAAGTAAATTTAAAATTCTAAAAATTGCATGGTTTATCTGGACCATGAAAGTTTAATCTTGACTTTCATGTCTCTTTAATCATTTACTAAACTGATAAACTCAAAGGGACAATAAGGACAAAATTAAAATTTTATAATTTAGATAGAATTTGTAATTTTAAACAACTTTCCAATTTACTTCTATTATTGCATTTGCTTTGTTATCTTGGTATCCTTTGTTGAAGAGTAAATCTAGGTAGGCTGATAATAGCATGGATTGTGCATGTGCCTTTAGAACTCTATAGCAGCAGTGTTTGCAACTATATATAACATTACTATAAACATTGTTGCAAACACTGCTGCCAGATGGCTAAAGGCACATGCACGCTCCTGAGCTCATTAATGATTACTGGGAGAGCACAAAAAAAAAAAAAAACTAAGCAAAAATAATAATAGAAGTAAATTTGAAAGTTGGTTTAAAGGGACAGTCTACTCCAAAATATATACTGTTTAAAAAGATAGATAATTCCTTTATTACCCATCCCCAAGTTTGTATAACCACGTTTTACCTCTGTGATTTACTGTCCCTTTAAAAAAATATATTGCATGAAACCCACAAAGATATAAATTGCACCTTTATCTTATTGGCTAGAATGGATATGTAAAAATGTAAGAAAAAAAATGATATACTTACCTGATAAATTAATTTATTTCATGGTGGTGAGAGTCCACAATCAATTACTCATGGAAATTGCCCTTCTCTACCATTAGGAGAAGGCAGAGAGTCCCAAACCCCAAGAGCTCTATAAACCCCCTCACACATACCTCAGTCTAACGTATAGCCAAGCAAGTGAGGTAAGCAGAAGGGATGAGAACCATAAAAAAGAGCAGGGAAAAAATGTGCTTACGAAAAAAAAACTAACCTTAGGAAAACACAAGGGTGGGGTCTCCTGGACTCTCACCACCATGAAAGAAATTAATTTATCAGTTAAGTATAAATTATGTTTTCTTTCATACAGATGATGAGAGTCCACAATCCATTACTCCTGGGAACTAATAGCCAAGCTGTGGAGTCCACAAGTATTAACAGAAAGGAAGGGATTTAAAAATCTTTTTCACTGAGAAATTTTATTTTATGCAAAAAAGCTGTTAAACTTATGGCAATGCACTACAAAAAACCCTTTTAAGGACTATTGGTAGTTTAGCATTAGATTAGGGTTTTATTTTTAAAGGGGGTATTAGATTAGGAGTATTTCTATTTTTTATTTTGGATAATTTTTGTTTTTTTCTGTAATTTTTAGCTTTTTTTATTTTTTGTAATTTTAGGATTTTTTTTAACTTTAGCAATTTTAGGTATTTGTTTAATTTAGATTTTAAAATAGTTTAAAATGGAAATATAATTAGGGTTAAATTATGGGGTGTTAGGTTAGGGGGACAGTTGGTAGTTTACAAAATAAATAGACTGCCCTCTGGGAAGGCTTATATCACTTAGTGTATATATATATATATATATATGTAAAATTGATACATAGCACTGAATAGCCACACACATAAAATCCCGAGAGCACCTCAATTTTTCACCCACCTCCTGAAAGGCAAAGCTTAAAAACTGGCATACTAGTGAGGTAGGAGGGATTAAGTACTTTTAGAGTTTTGGGAATCTTTGTCTCCACCTAGTGGACAGGAGTTGAATCGCAGGAGTAATGCCCCATGGACTCTCACCACCTTATGAAAGAAAAGAGTTTACTGATAGGGATATTTTTTTTATGGAAACTGAATATGGATAAATGGTGCAATACATTTATTAAACTTTTTGTGATTCTTTCAAAGGTTTTACCTTTGAGAAATGTGACTTCTGGAAGTGTAATGATGTCAAAGAAAAAATATTTAAAATAGTAAAAAGTTCAACAAAAGTTATTACAAGCACAATATTGTTGATGAACTTTGTTTATTTATTTAATTTGAAAAACATGTATTTATATCATGCATTGGAAAAAGCAGCATTTAAACATGTTGAAAATATTTTCCCCTAAATGCACAATTCTTAAGGAAAAACTAGAAATGAATATTGTATTAACACCTCTGCATTTCCTGCTAATACTCTGTAGCAGGACAACTCCAAAACATTATTGGTTCAGAGGGATATGCCTCTCTTAAATTGACAAGAAAAGGTTGGTGTATTCATGACTGCAATAGACTTAAAAACCCTTTAATACATTTAAAAAAGCCCTCATTTTAGATTTTTAAAAAAAGAACAAAACTCTTCAACATTTCTTTAAAACCATTTTAGTTTGTCAAACTAGTTTTGTATGAGAGAAATATATACCTACCCGTCAGCCTGTGACTAAAATTTCAACACTTATACAACATGGCAATGAAAAATGTATGTAGTAAGCCCTCGAGGCAGGAGCGTATCACTCATTTATTAGCTAGACTGAAGTTTGAGGAGTTTTTCCCAATCACTCATTTAAAAGCCTTTCTCTGTCAGATGAACTTATTAGCAGCCAACAGTAGCCTTCACAAAAATGTTAAGCAAATGACGGTAATATAAAAGACTTTTAACCAATGCGTTAGTTACTTGTTAGACTTCAGTAGCCTGTAGAGACCATTATGAAACCTTTGGCTAATTGGCCAATGGTAGATTAATTCCCTTTTTCCTCTAACAGCACTATTTTAACACCCTTTGCACTCTGTCAGTAGATTATATGAATGACACAATAATACAGTGCATGCATAATAAGGAGAAATAAAAAGTTAAATTACCATTTCATGTTTCTCATGTCATACTTAAGTGTCAGACACAAAACTTCTTTTTAACCACTGACACTGAACTTTTTTTATTTAAAAAAAAAATCGGTGTTGACATCTTATTGATGTGAAGTTTCCTAATTATTGCTAATTGCCTATCAAGTATTCTTTACCTTTGAAATACAGTTGTCTAAAATAGATAAATGCAGCTGTGGTATTCTCACAAAAGACAGACATGACAATTCAGGAAGCTACATTATTATGAGGTCATCCTAAATATGGGTTGCAATTAGCACAGATGCTTTCAGATGTCCAGGAACGTAAAAATGCCAGTCTGTTATGCTTAAATTAGATTGCTGAAAAGATAATGAAAACCTCAAAATCTATTAGAAATGGTTTGGCAAATCATATATAAATGAAAAATAACCCAAAATTTAAAGAAACATTACAAAAAAAATGACCAGCCACATGAACTTAGCAATAAAACATGCAGGTTGTTTAAATTTAACCTAAACACCAATATACATTAAAAACAGTCAATATGTGTCGGCACCAGAGGCGACTGGTTACTTAGGCAAAAAACAGACAAATACTGCTGTGAAATGTCTGAGGAGCTGAACAACGGTTAACAAATAGCCCCAACGCCGTGTGTGGTTATGATGTCAATCTCTCACCTCTCTTGGTCTTGTAAAGTCCAGTGTCACCCTGCCAGATTATCAGGAAAGCAGAAGCCAACGACGACCCTCTGTGCGCAAACCAGGTGCACACGGAGCCGGTCCGGCACTTGACGCCCTCTCTGACCGCTCCGGTCTCCTCTGCGTGATTCCTCTCCGATGGCGTGTGACGTCACTGGGCCCACTTCCGGTTCACGGAACCTCTTTCTCCCAAATGATGTTATGTAATCGTTGGCAATTACCAGGACCAAGATCGGTAAGCTGTGATTGATGTGCAGATGAAATACACTGGAACTGGTGCAACCTCGGTTCCACAAAATTGAGATAGAAAAGTTCAAATGAGGTGCACAACAGCCAGTAGTGAATTCGAATTTTCTTTATTGCAATTAAAAATCTTTCTCCCTCCAGGGATACAGGAATCTCAAGCTTAGTAGTGAGTGGAGATAGCCTTCACTCTAGTGACTGTCTGCTGACATGTTTCGGCAATGAAGCCGTAATCGTAGCTGCAGTCTCAGGTGTGCACCAGTCTAATAAACCAGTTCCTGATACCTAATTGGTTTAAAAATATAATTAAAACCATACCTGGAGTGAAGCTAAATCCAACTCTCCTCACATAAATTATAATAGGATTACAATTACCTATTACAAGGTATAACATACACACTCATGTGAAACTTAAACAACATAAACAATCAGCTGTTGTTAAGATTATTAATAATTTATAAACAATGTAACAATTGATAGAATTAATTTAATGAACACTGACAAATATGATAAGAATCATATTGGTAATGCAAGAAATCAGAAAAGTGAAAACAGATTACACATGGAGTACAATATTCAAACAAGTTTAAGAAGTGAATAGACATGTATTTAAATGCACAAACTATACTTTTACCCACATTATATCGCAACAACATATGTAAAAAAACCATAGTGTGCAGACAAGTGTAACAAGTACTCATTATATGAATTAGGATTTAATCTTGAATACACAGACCCAGAGCCAGGAATTTATTCCCAGAAATTTATCAGGTCAAATTCAGAATTTAAACCTTCTGGGACTCTGGTTCTGAGTCTGTGTATCCAAAACACCTCTCTCTTTGCCAGAAACTTTTCCTTGTCGCCACCTCTCTTATTTAACTTGACCTGTTCTATAATGGTCCATCTAAGTGTCTTGGTGCTTGTGTTGTGACAAGTCTTAAAATGCTGGACCAAGGGTGTGGTTAATTTACCATTTTTTTTTTTTTTTAAATAATTTTTTATTGAGACAATGGATAAAAGTAACAGAAAAGGGAGTGAGTCCCAGCACAAGACAAATACAAAAGAAAAAAAAAACTGTTACAAATCACATATGAAAGGTACATAAGAATTAAGACATTGATGTGCTAATATAGGATTTGTCAAAATATTATCTAGACAATAGAGTTTCAATATTTATATAATAATAGGAGTCAAAGATATGAAAGATATCAGGGTTGAGAACAGAGAGATATCATTTGACGTAAATTATAGCACCGACTTTATGACCTTAAATACAGAATGCGCACAGTGAGATCAAAACATGTGTGACTGGGGCATATAGAAATGAAGTCTCAGTTTTATAATACAGGAAACTAATAGTCCCTACTCTCAAATAAGAGGTATTCTATACGCTGAAAATAGTGAGAGGAAGGGAGCTGGCATTTATCAGGCCTCCCATAGGCCTGCGTATATAGGGGGATGAGGGATGCAGCGGGCAAGAGCCGCTCATAATGGGGGGGATAGGGGAGAGGGGAGAGGGGAAGGGAAGGGGGGGGCAGAGCCAGATAATTTATCTTAAGAATATAAACTACAGGGCGATGTGAAATGGAATGGAGTAGGATCTCAGGGCTTTTGAAAAACTTATATGCTGGACCGTGCTTTCCCAGTAGACACGGCCCAACAGCATCTATAAATGGACCCTATCATCCTCAAACAATATACCCTGCTTACTAATAGGGAATAGGACTGCTCTCTGTGTGTAAAAAATAAATAAGCTATCTAGCTGGAGTAGAGATTGTGGGGGATAAGAGCATCCTCAGTTTATCCAGCAAACAGAAGGCCCAAAGGAAAAGAGATAACTTCACAACATTTAGGAAATATGGGCTATCTATAGAGAGCTAACTATGAACTTGAACATTGCTAGTGGATACTTGCAGCTTTTAGTTATAGACAGAGAGACAAGCATGTAATAAGGTGTGTCCATAACCAGCTAAAGAGAGAGCCTTGTCCCTATGCACATCACAAATCTGGACATCCACCATTATAATAACAGTATCATATATATATGTGAGGCTTACTAGGAGAACACAAATAATAAAGGGCTAATCCTAAGCAACGTGTACAATGGAGAGTCCAACATACCATAGGAACTGCTTTACAAAGTTTACTCTGAGATATAACATACATCTATAACTGAAACCTTTATCTAACCTCAATATCAAAGAGAAAAGCTGTATACTGATAGTGCTTGAAACGTATGTAAGTAGCGAGGTGGCGGGGAGGTATAACTATATTGGAATAATTAGTTCTACAATAAAAGGGGAATAGGTAATATAAAATAATATAGGCCTAATAGAGAAATACAAAGATCTCCGCAGGAATAGATAATTAAATGTATCAGAAAAAGAGGGGCAATAACAACACATCTGGACATGTCTAGAGATGGTCAATAAATGGCGGGAATCACGGCTAGTGAGAGATATAATACCAAATGAAAAACCTATAATAATAATACATAGGAACTTTAACTTGTGGATAATATTAGTGAAAAGACATAAAAGTAGTTATTTATAGACAGTCTGACGCTGTATATTCCAGAACTAGTATAGTAGCATTATCATGTGTATTGTAGAGTGAAATAGGTGTGCAAAACTTTTAAAGCAGAGGCGGTATCTAATCCCTATATGAGTGACCCCAGACCCATAGCTGGTGTATCATACATGGTAATTATAATATCTAAGAAGAGGTAGGCATCAGCCAGAATCAGTAAGCTCCAAGTAACCTATGCCATGAGTAAACGCTGTTCAAAGTTTAAAATAGTGCTGATTTAAGGAGATCCCTCCTGAGCTGTAGTATACATAGACAAGGGAAATTAGATTCAGCATAAATGTAGAGGGCGAATCCCCACACATACCTAAAGCAGGGAGATGTAATGGGGAGCTGCACTATTCCTGCTTGAAATTAACCAGCTAGTAATCGAAATATTAGTGGGGAATAAGATGAAACCCTTTTATAATACATAGCATTAACAGTATGAAAGTATGTAACCTGAACATGATAGTTGAACTAAACAGTGAGCAATCAAGATAGACCTCCCCAGATTCTGCAGTAATAGTCCTCATTTTATGTTTGGCATATAAATGAAATAGGAGGTGAGTAATATAAAAAGGTTGCAGTTCCAAGTAACTCCTGTCTGGCTAACCTTATAACTTGTGAAATAAAGCTCATGGAGCAGATTTAATAACATTATATAACAGCTATGTAAGCAGGTATTTGAGATATGAAATGCAGAAAAGTGTAATAAGTATCCCAACAGTTTACAGGGAGAAAACAATAATCAAGCTGCCTAAACACCTTCAACGATGTCAGGTATTCTGATCAGGGGAATATCATAAAGAGCTGCCGGGAAATATATAAGGCAGTATAGAAATAATACACCGCAATGATGGGAGTCTGACTGCAACATAAACATAGACTTAAGTCTCATGGGGTCAGGGGAATAACCCTTATGGAGGTAAAAGTATCTGTCTAGCCCACTCCAATTTTAATGACAGCTCTGAAATCTCGGCTGGGCTCTGTGAAAACTCCGCTGGAGAGATGAGACCTTTGTGAAGAGGAGTGATGAGGAGTTTTGCTCTCAGGGAAACCAGACGTATCTGCGGACCGGACTTATCTCCCCCATGCTGTGATCGCCTTAACTATGATGCGGCCAGGCGTCCTTGACTGCTCGCAGCAAACAGCTATATCTCCCCGGAGTTTAAGCGCGGTAGGTGCCAGCGCTGTCCGGGAGCGGAGGTAAGGAGAGGGTAAGATCTGAGGGTGGTGTCTAGCGATGGTCGGAGTGGTACCTGTGGGGTCCGGCATGGCCACCTCGGATTGAAGCAGGACTTCAGGTTGTGATTGCAGTGAGTCGGAGATTGCCGACTGCAGTAGAGTGCTGGCTGGGATATGACTGGTCTGTCTCCTCTGTGCATATCGATGATGAAGCTGAGCTGGCATGGGGTCTTCCTTTCGATGCTCCATGGAGGAGTCAGTTAGATTTAGTGGAGGGGCGCCATCTTGGTTGCGCAGTTCGATGAACGTAGTTTGCAATCCATAGAAGCATCTGTCAGTTTTTCTGCTTAAGTCGTCCAGAAGAGAAATAAGACAGTTTGAGAATTCCTCCATGTTGTTAGTAGTGCAGAGGGACAGATAACCAGTAAGATGAGTAGCCAGGGAGTAGGCTAGGTCGAGAAACGGCTAGTTGTCAATTCTGGTTCCAGCTCCCCTGCAACTGCTTCAGCTGGCTAATGAGTAATAATATCGGCAGTTTCATCTTGGGCTCAGATAGAGAGATCAAGTCCTTATGTGAGGTCAGGAGCGAAATGTACACTATCTAGGTACTTAGGACCCCATAATTAGTTATTTTAGTGATCTGCTTTTGAGGAGCTCTGTAGTGGCACGTCTTGCTCCTACGGCGGTTAGCTCCGCCCCCTAATTTACCATTTTTAATGTTTGAAACATGTTCCCTGATCCTTTCCCTTGTCTCCCTAGTTGTGAGCCCTGTATATTGTATCCCACACTCTGTGCAGGTTAATAGATAAATTGCGAACTTAGTTCTACAATTTAAGCATGAGGAATGTCGAAAAGTCTCTCCAGTTATAGAGCTCCTAAAGCCTTCTCCCTGTTGTAGAAACTCACAAGCAATGCACTGAACAAAATTACATTTATATCTTCCTTTAAATGTGATCCATGATGAAACATCATTGTTTTTATCTTTAAGCTGTGTGGGGGCAAGCAAATTACTTAAACTTATACCACGTCTAAAAGCATATCTACACCCTTTTGAAACAATGTCTACCAACCCATCATCCGCTTTGAGAATATTAAAATGTTTTCTAATAATATTGCAAATTTTATGGAATTGATTACTGTATTGGGTGATGAAAGATACCCCCTCAAATTTATCTTCCCTGCCTTTATTCTTGTTTTCAAGATAGATATTTCTTGGGTTAACCCCAATATTGAGTCTATGTTGACTGACAAGCTCCCTTTTATAACCCCTCTCACAGAACCTCTCCTCCAGCTCAAGAGATTGCTTCTCATATTCCTCATCCGTTGTACAGTTTCTCCGGAGTCTAATAAATTGTCCTTTAAGGACAGATTTGAAGACTCTCTTCAGATGATTGCTCCTGGCGTGGAGGAGAGTATTACCAGTGATGGGCTTCCTGTACACCTTGGTATTAACATTCTTGTTGCTTGTGCCTGTCAGAGTGACATCCAGATAATTAATACTGACTTTATTAAATTCATATGTGAATTTTATTCCTATATTGTTTTCGTTAAGTATGGATACAAAGTTCAAAGCTTCCTCTTCTGTACCATACCAAATCATTAGCAGGTCGTCAATGTACCTCCTGTAGTAAATGATTTTATGTTTCCAGAGTTCATCACATCCAAAGATGTGGGACAGCTCCCACCAACCCATAAATAGGTTGGCGTATGAAGGGGCAAATTTTGCCCCCATGGCTGTCCCACATCTTTGGAGGTAATGAACTCCCTCGAAAACAAAAGCATTATGTGTCAGTAAAAATTCTGTCACTCTGAGGATATATCCACGAAACCCATGACTGAAGTTAGTAAACCTTAACAGACAGAAATTCAGTGCTTCAAGGCCTTTATTGTGTGGAATGGAGGAGTACAGCGCCACAACATCAATTGTAAGCCAACTGTATCCTTCCCTCCACACAAAGTTAACCATTTAATTCAGTAGTTGTTTGGTATCTCTGAGATAACTATTTAGCCCCTTAACCAGTGGCTGCAAAATTTCATCGAGCCACTGGGAAAGGGGCTCAAACAAAGAACCGATGCCACTGATAATAGGCCTTCCTTTTACATCCACAAGGGACTTGTGCACCTTGGGTAAAAAGTTAAAGATGGGAGTGACTAGGCAATCTACCACTAAAAAATCAAATGTGGGTTGATCTATAAAACCCTCTTCCTTCCCATCATCCAATAGCTGTGCCAAGTCACGTTTAAAGCGGTGTACAGGATTGAAATCCAATACCTGATATTGTGAGGGGTCAGTAAGTTGTCGTGATGCTTCCTGGATAAAAAAAACTCTTATCCATAACCACCACTGACCCCCCTTATCCGCTGACCGAATCACCAATTTGTGATTTTCTTTCAGATTATTGAGGGTGAAAATTTCTTCCTTGTTAAGGTTAGAATATTTTCTCTTATTAGTGGTATAAGCCAGCCTGTTTAAGTCTGATTCTATTCTTGTTTGAAATTTTTCCAGAATTGCTCCTCTAGTATGTATAGGATAGAACTTGGAGGCACGGCGAAAAGAAGGACCAGTATTATTAGAGTTATCAGATAAATCAAATTCTGATAATCCCTCTGTTCGTAGTACCTCCAAATTCTCCAGATCCCAGGCTTCCTCAAATGTAAGGGGAGACTCACTTTGAATTGAAATACGTTCTATGGTCTCCCTATCTGAGGATTGATCATCAGGTGTTGTGATAAAATGTGTTTCAGGGTAAGATTCCTTATCAATTTATTTACATCCACCAATGTTTGGAAGAGATTCAAATTATCTGTCGGAACAAAGTTGAGACCATAGCTCAAAACTTTGTATTCCAATTCATTGAGTGGATAAGAAGATAAATTGACAACAGAATTTAATCGTACTTGGTCTGTGACCTGCCTCGTCTGGGGGGGTAATGGAGTCTCTTTTAGAATTCCTTTTTCTCCCTTTTCTCCTCCCCCCCTTCGAATCTTTTTGGTGCCTTTGAAAAAACCTGCACAATTTCTGCCTTGCTCATGTTTGCCTGTAGCTAAGGGGTCCATACTTCCCCTTGGTTCAGATAGATATTTAGAGCCCACACTAGATGTGAGTATAGTAGAAGAAATATTGCTGGGCAAATGTACAACACTGCTGGCTTCTGTCTCTGTCTCCCTTTCTTCACCTGATGATGAATAATCACCTGAGCTTGAGATTCCTGTATCCCTGGAGGGAGAAAGATTTTTAATTGCAATAAAGAAAATTCGAATTCACTACTGGCTGTTGTGCACCAATATACATTGCCTACTATTGTTAGGTGGCTTATAGAGACATGACTAAGAGCCTAATATAGGGCTTGAAACGTTATCTTTTTCCCCATGATGTGGTAGCAATAAATAAATGTTATTCTTTGTGACAAGAGGCTGTATTAAATTGTTTTCATTGTGTACACTGAGATTGGCAGTCCCTGATGAATCCGTGCTGTCTCCATTGATATCATTTGAATACGTTAATTGGCTTATAGGTACTAACTACTAATGTACAGTGAGCAATATCATGAAGTACCTATCAACCAATAAGCATTTACAGGAAGCACCTATCAGTCAATGAGCATTAGAATAATATACACAGCATACAGCTGTATTAGATTCAATTTAAACTATTACTTGACATTTTTTAACGAGGAAAAAAAAATAAAACATATGAAAAAACATTTTAGATGCTGTTTTTCATATGGATGACTGAAATGCTCCCTTTAGGGCTACATTTATCATAGCTGAGGCATACAGGGGCACGTATATGCGCCCCTGTACGCCTCAGCTCGCCTGTGGCGGGGGCGAAATTACCCGTAGGTAATCAACATTGCACACGAGTGCTATTTTGCGCTCGCGTGCAATCCCGCCCACCGCACAGCCAATCACGTGCAGGCAGGAGCTGTCGATCTCCTCGGTCGGACTAGACCGAGGAGATTGAATTTCGCCACCTTAGAGGTGGCGAAGAGCTTAGGGAAGCAGCGGTCTAATGACCGCTGCTTGATAAATCACGGCGAGCAAGTTCTTGTGAGAACTTGCTGCCGTAGGGGCTTGATAAATTTAGGCCCTTAATGTAAAATATTCAGGTATTTGATAGAGTGTAATAAACCTGTGTTTACCTTGTTTGTCAAATGTTCACAGTTTAAGTTGAATAGCGTTTATAAAAGGATAACTTATAACTACACTCTTAAATAACATAAACCACATAAGTAGGTAGCATTAAATCAATATATATAATTATATATTAAAGGGACATGAAACCTACATTTTTTTCTTTCATTATTCAAATACAACATATAATTTTAACAACTTCAATTTACTTCTATTATAAATGTTGCTTCATTCTCTTGGTATCCTATACTGAATGTGCAGCAATGCAATAAACTGGAAAGTTGTTTCAAATGATATGCTCTATCTAAATTGTAAAAGAAAAAAAATGGGTTCCATGTACCTTTAAATCCTGAAAATACTGTATACAAAAGATAAAGCTTCTGGAGAATAAGAGTTTAGGCACCACAGAGTTGGTAAAAGAGAAATGGAGCTACGGGAAATAAGCTGTTAGTTGAGAGATGGCAACAGGAACAAGCATTTTCAGTCACTTTAGCATATAAGCTCACACGTGCACCTATCCTGTATATCACCTTTTTCAAGGTGATCAGGAGGAAGTTCACGGACTGATGCCTCTCTACCCCTTCATCATTTTTTTGTACCTGACATAATACACCTAGGTTACAGTGCTGTGGAATATTTTGGCACCCTACAAATAAATAATAATAATATTAATTTTCAAGCATAAAGATTGACCTTCCAAGAATCATTGATGAAGTGAATACGAGAAACACATTCAATTCTAAATAGATTTGCTGTGCTCTATATAGTATTATGTTACACTTAAAAATACTTCTTATTTAGATCCATAAGCCTTTTCATAGTTTGTTAATTACACACGTGGCAATGGGATTGGACTATATGAAATGAAGCTCGGTTTGTGTGTGGTGAATGCCATGTACAGAATGACTACTATGCCCTTTGGAGTGGTGCTTTATAGCACAGACCTTCTTCCTCACTGTGCCACAGAACACAACAGTAGACCAATTCCTCACTGAGCTAATGCTTAGTAGCACTCTCTCTCCCTTACTGCTAATCCAATGGCACAATGTTGTCAGTCACCTTTGCCAATGTTACAACTTTCCCTCCAGCTATCTCTACAGTCCTCCCAAACATTACTTCCCATAAGGCAGGGAGAAAATAGCTTACATATCACAAACCCACTACATAAATCCACATAACTCACATAAATATACCATAACTAAAAATGAATATACATTAATTAATTATTAACACGCGTTTACACAAACTTACTATATTAGTTACTATCACCAATTTATTTTTATATTTTTTAAACAGACTTATAACTATTTATCTTAAGCACACAATATTCTTCAGTTAATCATTAGCTTATATGATTTATTTCTGATTTCCATATACAAATCCGAGAGAATAGACATTCATTTAATTTTCTTTACTTGGTTAATACAATAATAGTCTTCTAAAACAATAGTTTCCTTAACTTTTAGTATTCACATACTATATCACATCTTGAATATTTTCTCTTTTCCTAAACTGTAAAATCAACAGTCTTGCACTTTTAACCATAATCTGAAAAAGAGAAATATTGGTGTTACTTATCTTTATATAGGGACTGTTCAGTAAAATAGTAGAAGGATCATTTAGTATTTGAGAGTCAATACCCTTAAAGATCATTTCTAGTACATCAGACCAATACTGATTTAATTTAGGGCAAATTACCTATTAAACTCCAACCTCTCAAACAGTCCTCTAGTATGGACACATTGCTACAAAGCACCATCTGCTTTAAATGCTATGATTCATTTTATGTTATAAGTTTCTAATATTTTTCTATACAACAAATATCTGTGTGTGTGTGTGTGTGTATGTGTACAGATGCATTTATGTATTTATACATTATTTACTAACATATATACCGATATATACACATAAATACACACACACATATACATACATAGCATTTTTATTCAATATTACTATTTAATAATGGTTTTAACTATGTATTTACTGTAAATATTTCACATTCCAATCTTCTTCACATAGGGTAATAATATTGCAGTAATCCTGTAAATCCAAATGGCAAGTGGAGATACCTAGTTGGATTTTCAAATTAGATTTTTTCTTAGTCCAATATATGGGGATAGATGACAATGGATTCTTAAAAGATAATATTTGATCCCTTCCCAAAGTTAGTGATAAGGATAAGGAGTGAAAAAATATATTAAGTGAAAAAAATGAGTAAAAAGGTGAAAAATGTATTGATGTTGAAAAACAAAAACAAAACTCAAATATTGAAAAAAACAATCAAAGTACAAAAATATTCAAAAATTAAAAAATATGTGTTTGGTGAAAAAATGTGTTGAAAAATAATAAAGAATAAAAATAGATAAAAATAAAATGGTTATGTTATGTGTTATATTCCTTGTTGGTGGTGAATCTTCAAGTTGTGATTTGAGTGCTGAGAAAGTGCATTTGAAGAAAGAGTCCAATTTAATAATATCCAAAGTCTAAAGTGCTTTTAGTGCAAATCCTGTGAATAAAAGAGATACAACATAGTGCAATACTGCTAAAATGATGTCCAAATGATCCGAATAAAGCTTACCATATAATGTCAACGTGTTTCGGCCCTTCCTTAGGCCTTTATCAAGACTATACTATGGTGTACTATGGTAGCTTACTTTATAGGTTTAGGTATCCAATTAATAGCGCCGTTATTTTGGCGCCAAAAAAGGGGGTGTTACTCGAACCAGAAGTGATACCCTCTTTGTATTTCCTTCCTGCTTTATATCCGTTTTATTTCTGTTTTAATTCAGCAGTTATTCCCCTTTTTTTCTATTTATAATCATATGGCTTGTACCCTACTACAAATAAAATAAATTAAATGCTGTGTTTCGCCCTTCCGAGGATCTTTACCTCCGTGTAAAAGAAAACCGGCAAACCGGAAGTGACATCATAACTCTCACTTTGTCCAAGTGGTGATCTCAATACTACTCCTAACACATTGCCAACGAAAGAGATAATCCATTACGTGATTAGAATATTCTAGGGTCTGTTGACTGGAGATGTTTTATTACGCATCACCTTGTTGCTCTGTAAAAGTTTTGTGTATAAAAATTGAAACTTCTAATATCTACACACATACAATCTGGGTAATCTAGATTTAAAATGACATTCACATTGTAACCTCTAATCTGTAAGGTCTGTGGCAACCTATGCCCACACATTCCAACTCTCCAATGTTGGACATATCTTATTTCGGTATTTATTCTATTAACATGTCAGGTCAATGTGCACTATAATGTATTTTAGTCTGGAGAATCTTTTGAAAGATGTTGTGTGCCTTAAAGTGTTGACATTCAGAATGGTTCAATAGAATGGCCAGTGTAACAGATGACAAAAACCATTGGTAATCATATGTACATAATATATATAGAGGAAGTGTTCTTTGTGAAACGCGCGTCAGGGGTCCAACAGGAGTAGCCTTGTCTCTCCTTGTTGTCCATTTTTTTATTTGCTTACTCTGGTTAAATGTATGATATGATACTATATTACTAATTACGTTCTCAGCCATCAGTCTTAGCTTTAATTTCTAAATGTAATTCAGCCCTCGGAAGGGCTTAGTTTACCTTAGCTATCTTTTGACTGCTGGCTATTTATTATTACTTCTGATACTCATTACAGTAGATAAATATTTCCTTATAACCGAGTTTAAGTGTTTTTATAAATTTCAGCCTTTGCTATTGTATGCATGTTTTGTTCCTAGTTTATTTAATAAAGATTAAAGATTATAATGAATGAATGTGATGGAACTTTTTAACCATTTAATTCTTGATTTATCCAACTTTACATTTTTGCAGAGTTAATCTTTATTTTACCATTGTGGAGCTTATTGCTACAAACTCAATTGTATTTTTTTTCACAATTAGTTTATCTAGTTGTTTTGTCTTATTTCTATTAAGACTCCACAACAGGTGTTGTTGTCATAATTTAGTATTAAAATCTTGTATCTATGATACTAGTATATTTACATTAAAGCTACACCTGGCATTATACAACTCTGTACCCCCAAACCTTACAAGTTACAAAGTGAGAGATGTCAGATCTGACAGGTACCTGCTGTAAAATGAAACCGGAAGTGACATGGAACACCATCAGCGATACCGGAAGTGACGTAATCAGTTATGACGTCATTTCCGGTTTTCTTTTACACGGAGGTAAAGATCCTCGAAAGGGCGAAACACAGCATTTAATTTCTTTTATTTGTAGTAGGGTACAAGCCATATGAATATAAATAGAAAAAAGGGGAATAAATGCTGAATTAAAACAGAAATAAAACGGATATAAAACAGGAAGGAAATACAAAGAGGGTATCACTTCCGGTTCAAGAGTAACACCCCCTTTTTTGGCGCCAAAATAACAGCGCTATTGATTGGATACCTAAACCTATAAAGTAAGCTACCATAGTCCACCATAATATAGTCTTGATAAAGGCCTAAGGAAGGGCCGAAACGCGTTGACATTATATGGTAAGCTTTATTTGGATCATTTGGACATCATTTTAGCAGTATTGCACTATGTTGTATCTCTTTTATTCACAGGATTTGCACTAAAAGCACTTTAGACTTTGGATATTATTAAATTGGACTCTTTCTTCAAATGCACTTTCTCAGCACTCAAATCACAACTTGAAGATTCACCACCAAGAAGGAATATAACACATAACATAACCATTTTATTTTTATTTTTATTCTTTATTATTTTTCAACACATTTTTTCACCAAACACATATTTTTGAATTTTTTAATATTTTTGTACTTTGATTGTTTTTTCAATATTTGAGTTTTGTTTTTGTTTTTCACCATCAATACATTTTTCACCTTTTTACTCATTTTTTTTCACTTAATATATTTTTTCACTCCTTATCCTTATCACTAACTTTGGGAAGGATCAAATATTATCTTTTAAGGATCCATTGTCATCTATCCCCATATATTGGAATAAGAAACAATCTAATTTGAAAATCCAACTAGGTATCTCCACTTGCCATTTGGATTTACAGGATTACTGCAATATATTGTTTTAAATGTTTTAAACTATATGTCTTAAACTGTTAGTTATCACATGGATCCATGTTTTTATTGTAATTTAATTATCAACAACTATATTTGTCTGTTAGTTTTATTGTTGAAAATAAATGTTAATATTTTAAATACATATCCTTAGCCTTTTCATAGGCTCTCCTTAGATTCTGCTCATTTCAACCTATACACACATGATAAGCTAGGTATCCTTACCCTAAGGAGCTATAAGGATTCTTAGTGGGTTAAGCGCTGTGAGATATTTGGTTTATATCACATAGGGTAATATGTTCTAAGTATTTTTGAATAGATATTTCTATATATAGCTGTATCTAGCAATACCTCTCTCTCTATCTATATATATATATATATATATATATATATATATATATATATATATATATATATATATATATATTACCAAAAGTCATCAGATATATATATAGAAATGTTTAAGAATAATTATAACAAATTATTCTAAGTGAAGAACATTGTGATTCAAATACTGGAATTTATTTTAATTGTTTAGTCAAGTTTATCAAATGATTTATCTTCAAAAAACATAAGACATATGGTGAATTTTGTGGATATTGATACTTAATGATTAGAATATACATCCCTGTTTTAGTTGCTATGATTTAAGTCCTAATAGATTTTTAAGATGTTAACTTTTGCAGTTGTAAAAAAAAACTAAAATTGACAACTGGGAACATATTTCCTGAGCATTATAAATAAGAAGGGTGGTTATATAATTTCCGGTATAATGAGATGGCAGATTGTTGTATGTTTGAAATTGCTACACATCCAAGCCCTCCAGTTACTATGTGTGTGTATATTTGGACATCGTACGCATTCCTTCCTTGGAAAATAAAGTTTGATGTGTATATAAAATAAGGAGAGGTTTATGGTGAATGTTGTCATGTAAAAGGTGAAATATCATTATATATATGTGCATAGATATGTTATTGATTAATATGGCATTCATACATATCCTTTGATATAAAAATGTTTTGACCATTTGTAAATGACTGAGGTGGGTGACACAGACCCCCCTTTCTGATTAATATATACTGCACAGAAAGAAAGTGTGTTTACTCAGACCTCCTGCTGTTCAGATGTTCACTAACCATGACTTCTAAAGAGCAAATATGGTGCGTTTATTCCAGAGAGCAAACATTTGTCCCAAACTGTAAGAGATAATGTCACACCTCAAGAACCCTTGATCACGGTCTAAGAGAAGAGGTCATTTCAATAGAGTTTTTGTTCTATGATTTTTCTCAGATCAAAATCTATGACTTAAATAATTGCCCTGGCAATTACCTAATTCAGGATGCCCCCTGTGGACAGCAGAAACAGGTCTGGACTCATGTTTGAAGCTAGCCAAATCTTCAGGATGTAGTAATTAGCACAGGCATATTAATAAACAAATGATTAATCACTGGGCCTCTTTAAACCTTCTCAATACACAGTTACCCAGACTTGATGACAGTGTCAAAGGCTGCGGACAGATCAAGGAGGATAATCCCTCTGTCTTTGAGCAATTGAATTTAGTCTGTTAAAATAAAGTCCTGCATTTTTTTTTTTTTAAATGATTTTTCCCAATGTCTCAATTCTAATGTCTAGTTAATTGTCATGTGATGCTCACTCCTTATCAATACTTGCTATAACTCTAAAATTTATAGTTTTCTTATGTCACAGTTTTAACCCCCTCCAAATTTTATTGTCTGTTTACTTAACTCATCTCACCCTGACCAGACTCTAACATTCCAATTGGCCTTACCAACTGTCTTTGATTAGCAATTAAGTAAATTTAGTGGACTCAGCTGACTGCCCTACCTGTATATATTTCAGACTAGTTAGGGGATGTGCATTGCACAGGGGTTTGTGCATTGGTAACAGGGCTGTGTACTTTTTAACAATAGCATATGTTCACATTTTCAAAGTGAACATTTTATAAGTGAGGCATTAATTTTTAAGAATTATACAAGAATTGAACAAGGATTGGGCAAGGGGCAAGACACAAGGCAAGTACTCTTGTATTACTATGTTTTATGTATATCATTGTATCCTCTTGCAAGTGCTGCTGTAACACTGTGTCTTATGTGTTTACTTGGTTCCCACTTTCAGAATAATGCTCAATATCTTCATATTCCTTTTTGCCACCTCTTGTCTCTACAACAAACTACATTACTCAGTTACTCCTTTTCCCTCTCCACCTGCACTGTTCATTAGCCCATCTCTCTTATACTCACCTTTCTTTTGTACTCATGAACTCTACTTATTCCTCAATACTCTCTCTCCCCCCTGCACTTCAGTTAAACAACAGTCTCATTACTGCAAATCTGCTTCTCATCTCATGTCACTCTCCCTCTTGCTCATACTAGCTGCTGGCGACATCTCCCCTAATCCTGGTCCCTCACAACCTCCTAACCTTTCACATCCTTGTGTGCCTTTCAATAGACTTCAAAAACTAAACTCTGGTAACCTTAATCGCATTCCTCTTACATCTAAAACCCCCTCCCCCTTCATTTGTGCACTCTGGAACTCTCGCTCTGTTTGCAACAAGCTAACTTCTATCCATGATCTCTTTATCTCCCACTCTCTTAACCTTCTGGCTCTTACAGAAACCTGGCTCTCTGCTTCAGACACAGCATCCACTGCTGCACTGTCACATGGGGGTCTCCATTTCAGCCACACTCCTAGGTCTGGCAATAGACAAGGAGGTGGTGTCGGTATTTTACTTTCCTCTCGTTGCACCTTCCAACAAATACAGCCCTTCTCTTCACTCACATTTTCTTCATTTGAAGCACACATGATTCGGTTATTCTCTCCCCTCTCTATACGTGTTGCAGTCATATACCGCCCCCCTGGCTCCCCAACTCAATTTTTAGATCACTTTGCTGCCTGGCTTCCTTATTTCCTTTCCTCAGACACCCCTGCCCTCAATCTTGGCGACTTCAACATCCCCATTAACAATCCCACTGCCTCATCTGCTAAACAACTTCTGCAACTCACTTCCTCTTTCGGTCTGTCACAATGGACTGATTCTCCCACTCACAAAGACGGTCACTCCCTTGACCTGATGTTTAGCTATCGATGCACTCTCTCAAACTTCCCAAACTCCCCTTTTCCTCTTTCTGACCACCATCTCCTTACCTGCAACATATCATCCCTTCCTACAACTCTCCCACCTTCTACTCCTCACACCAAACTTCACAGAAGCATTAGGTCTTTAGATCAGCAACAACTTGCTAATTCCCTTCAACCGCTCCTCTCATCCTTCTCCTCCTTTTCCTGCCCTGAACAATCTATCTGCCACTATAATTCCACCCTTATATCCGTCCTTGACAATCTCGCCCCTCTTACCACTGCTAGGAAATCACACACTCATCCCCAGCCCTGGCATACTCCTCTGACACGGTACCTACGCAGATGTTCCCGTACTGCTGAACGGCATTGGAGAAAATCACGGAGTTCAGCTGATTTTCTTCATTACAAATTCATCTTGAACTCCTACTACTCTGCCCTTAATCTCCACAAGCAACACTACTTCTCTACTCTTATCTCTAATCTTTCTTCAAATCCAAAACGTCTGTTCTCCACTTTCAATAGTCTCCTCCGCCCTCCCCCACTTCCTAATACAACTTCTCTGTCAGCTCAAGACTTTGCCAGTCACTTCATTAACAAAATTGATTCCATCAGACATGAAATCAGCTCTCAACACAATTCCATTCTCTCCCCCCCTCAAATACTCTCACTCAACCACAACCCTCATAACCTGAAACTTAGTTCATTCTCCCCTGTTACTGAGGACGAAGTTTCAGCACTTATACTGCGCTCTCACCTCACTACCTGTCCCCTTGACCCTATCCCCTCACAGCTGCTCCCCTCTCTCTCTGCTACCCTTACCCCTATACTAACACACATTTTCAACCTCTCCCTCAGCACTGGTACATTTCCCTCATCATTGAAACATGCACTGGTCACACCTATCCTCAAAAAACCTTCCCTTGATCCTACCTCCCCATCCAACTACCGCCCAATTTCCCTCCTCCCTCTTGCTTCAAAGCTTCTCGAAAAACTAGTATATGCACGCCTATCCCATTTCCTTACGTTAAACTCCCTTCTTGACCCGCTGCAATCTGGATTTCGTCCCTATCACTCCACAGAGACAGCTATTGTTAAGGTCACCAACGACCTACTTACAGCTAAATCAAAAGGCCACTTCTCTCTGCTTATCCTCCTTGATCTGTCCGCAGCCTTTGACACTGTCGACCACCCTCTTTTGCTCCAAACCCTCCAATCCTTCGGCATCTGTGACACAGCCCTTTCGTGGCTCTCTTCCTACCTGTCAAACCGTACCTTCAGTGTAGCCTTCTCTGGGGCCTCCTCTGCCCCGTCACCCCTTTCTGTCGGAGTACCGCAAGGCTCTGTCCTCGGTCCCCTTCTCTTCTCAATCTATACGTCATCACTAGGTTCCCTTATTAAGTCCCACAGTTTCCAATATCATCTGTATGCCGATGACACCCAAATCTACTTCTCTGCACCAGAACTATCTCCTTCCTTGCTAACCCGTGTCACTAACTGTCTTTCTCACATCTCTTCCTGGATGTCCTCTCACTACCTCAAGCTAAATCTCTCCAAAACTGAGCTCCTCATTTTCCCCCCTTCTTCCAAAATCTCCACCCCCAATATCTCTATAACTGTCGACAACTCCATCATTACCCCTACCCCGCATGCCCGATGTCTCGGGGTCACATTTGACTCAAATCTTTCCTTCACTCCTCACATTCAGTCCTTGGCTACAGCCTGCCGCTTCCACCTTAAAAACATCTCTAAAATTAGACACTTCCTTACACAAGACACAACTAAGATTTTAATCCACTCTCTCATTCTTTCCCGCCTTGATTACTGCAACTCTGTCCTCTCTGGTCTCCCCTCCTACCGCCTAGCTCCTTTACAATCCATAATGAATGCCTCTGCCAGACTCATCTTCCTTACACGTCGCTCTTCATCTGCTGCGCCTCTCTGCCAATCCCTTCACTGGCTTCCTCTTGCCTCTAGGATCAAACACAAAACTCTCACTCTTACATACAAAGCCCTCAACTGCACTGCTCCCCGCTACATCTCAGACCTTGTCTCCAGATACTCTCCCTCCCGTCCCCTTCGCTCTGCTCATGACCTCCTACTCTCCTCCTCTCTTGTCACCTCATCACACTCCCGTTTACAGGACTTCTCCAGACTGGCTCCCATCTTATGGAACTCTCTGCCTCGCTCCACAAGACTCTCTTCTAGTTTTAAAAGCTTCAAGTGCTCCCTAAAGACTCTACTGTTCAGGGACGCATACAACCTATGCTAACCTTTCCTAATACCAGTTCCTCTCCTCCACTGCTATCCCCTGAACCCTCTTAGCATGTAAGCCTAAAAGTCCAGCTGTCCGTAGATCACCTTCTTAGAGCTGACTACAACAGTGCAACTCTTGGCAGGGCCCTCTACCCTATAATTGTTTTGTTGTACTCCCCCTTTGTTTATAGCGCTGCGGAATCTGTTGGCGCTCTACAAATAACCGATAATAATAATAATAATAACTTAAATCTTAATATTAGAAGGAGAAGGTAAATGCTCATACTAAATAAATTGTCCATAATAATTTGAAAACATATTGAATACATCAAGACTTATGAATGTGCCAATATATGTTAAACAACATTTGTTTTTGTTTTTCAGTCATCTGATGTACAAATGAGGTTTAGGAATGAATACATACTAAATAAGCAGTCCTATGAATACAATCAGCGATATCTGCTATGTCATAATTTATGTTTTCTTTCTAAATACAGGGAGAGTCCACAGCTGCATTCATTACTTTTGGGAAAACAATACCCAAGCTATAGAGGACACTGAATGCCAAACGGGGGGGGGGGGGGGGGGTAACAAGAAAGGCAGACCCAATCTGAGGGCACCACCGCCTGAGAAAAACCCAATCTCCCGCAAACGATCAAATAAATGTCAGGAGGACCAAGTAACCGTCCAACAATCATGACCAAAAGAGCCCACGCCATAAACCAGGGAAATCACTGGTCCCAAAATGAGCCCAAAAAAACCTCTGAGGAGACTAGAGTCCTGCTTTCTACGAGACCAAACGAAGAACACTCCTCCCCGAATACGACAATGAGGACAACCAAGACTCCCAAAACCTACACTTCCGAATAGGAAGATAAATAGAAGTAAGCTGAGTACGCTAAAAAAGTCTGAAAAGACCTCGAGGCCTGGTGCAAGAAAAGAAAGGAACAACCGAGGGAGAGGCTCCTTGGAGAACCAAAAGGAAAGATTCCATAGAGCGAAAACCCCAAGGAGAGTGAAGTACCAGACTGCAAGAGAGACTAAGACATATATAAAATACTCCACATCAGAACAGGTCAAAGAATAGAAATTCAGAACCAACGCCTGCATCGATACCGATGCAAAAAACTTAGCAGGAAAGACTGCTGACGGATCAGCCAACGTCGCCAAAACTTCTCTCAGAAGTACACGCAGGCAAGCCATTTTAAATCTAAAAGCAAAATTCACCTCCGTCTGAGTATCTGGGGGCTCTGAATCTGGAGGTAGCACATCTGAAGCCTCAGAGGACACCACTTCCCCAGAAGACTGATCGGATCCCATCGTCCTATTACATGTCGGACCTTGGGTATGAGCACACGGATTAAGTCTTCTCTTGCACGTGGCAGGAAGATGTAAATGCACTAAAGCCAGAGATATGGCCATGCGAACCGCACAGTAACCTCTGGTGGAAAGAGACCTCCTTCAGGAGAAGGGGGTAACGGTATTCGGGACAACTGCCAGAGTAGGAACAGAAGGTTCTAGGGAAAAAAACCTCACGGGATGCAGAATCTTCAGAGGCGGATGGCTCAGTGTTCTCTAACCTCTCAACATTGGAAGAGGAGAACACCCTATGGCGGCATACGGAACATAATTGAGAGGGCTGGGTTACCCGGGCCTCCTCACAATATACACAGGTATCAAAATCTGACTCAGAGGAACCCCCCCAAAACATATCAGAATCCTCCATAACTCGACTAAGTAGATTATGGTCAAAACAAATGGCACTATGCACCCCCAATGGCTGGGGAACCGATCTCCTCCTATGACCCAGACAGGTATAGAAATAGATCCTCTCTGCAGATGCTCAGTCAGGAATACGGAAATGGAAAAAGAAAAAATGTGACCGCACCCAGTCACATGGTGCAATGTGCAAGATCACTCCAGCTAAGGAAAAGCATGCCACTGTAATAAAACTGTGCAGCAAGAAAAAAGAAAAATTATGCTTACCTGATAAATTTATTTCTTTTTAGACACGATGAGTCCACAGATTTCATCCTTACTTGTGGGATATTCACCTCCTGGTCAGCAGGAGGAGGCAAAGAGCACCACAGCAGAGCTGCCATATATAGCTCCTCCCTTCCCTCCCACTCCAGTCATTCGACTGAAGTTTAGGAAGAGAAAGGAAAAGCCAAGGTGCAGAAGTGTCTGAAGTTTACAAAAATTAATAACTTGTCTCAGAGAACAGGGCGGGCCGTGGCTAAAAAGAAATAAATTTATCAGGTAAGCATAAATTTTCTTTTCTTTTTAAAGACACGATGAGTCCACAGATTTCATCCTTACTTGTTGGATACAATACCAAAGCTAGAGTACACGGATGATAAGGGAGGGACAAGACAGGTAACCTAAACGGAAGGCACCACTGCATGAAGAACCTTTCTTCCAAAAACAGCCTCATCCGAGACAAAAGTATCGAATTTGTAAAATTTAGAAAAAGTGTGAAGGTAGGACCAAGTTGCAGCCTTGCAAATCTGTTCCCCAGAAGCTTCATTTTTGAATGCCCATGAGGAAGCAACAGTCCTAGTGGAATGAGCCGTAACTCTTTCAGGAGGCTGCTGTCCAGCAGTCTCATATGCAAAACGGATGATACTCTTCAGTCAAAAAGAAAGAGAGGTAGCCGTAGCTTTCTGACCCTTACGCTTTCCAGAGAAAACGACAAACAAAGAAGACGACTGACGAAAGTCCTTAGTCGCTTGTAAATAAAATTTCAAAGAACGGACCACGTCCAAATTGTGCAAAAGACGTTCCTTTTGAGAAGAAGGATTAGGACACAGGGAAGGAACAACAATCTCTTGATTAATGTTCCTGCTTGAAACAACCTTAGGAAGGAACCCTAGGTTAGTAAGCAAAACTACCTTATCTGAATGAAAAATAAGGTAAGGAGAATTGTATTGTAATGCCGAAAGTTCAGACACTCTTCGAGCTGAAGAAATAGCAACAAGAAATAAAACTTTCCAAGATAACAATGTAATATCTAAGGAATGCATAGGCTCAAACAGAACCCTTTGAAGAACTTTGAGAACTAAATTCAGACTCCATGGAGGAGTAATTGGTTTAAACACAGGCCTGATTCTAACCAAAGCCTGACAATAGGATTGAACGTCTGGAACAACCACCAGACGTTTGTGCAACAAAATGGATAAGGCAGAGATCTGACCCTTTAGGGAACTTGCCGATAAACCCTTCTCCAATCCTTCTTGGAGAAAGGACAAAATTCTGGGAATCCTAACTCTACTCCCTGAGTAGCCCTTGGATTCACACCAATAAAAATATTTACGCCATATCTTATGGTAAATCCTTCTAGTCACAGGTTTACAAGCCTGGATCATGGTCTCTATGACCGAATCAGAAAACCCCCGCTTGGAAAGGATTAAAGGGACACTGTACCCAAAAATTTTCTTTTGTAATTCAGAAAGAGCATGCAATTTTAAGCAACTTTCTAATTTACTCCTATTATCAATTTTTCTTCGTTCTCTTGCTATCATTATTTGAAAAAGAAGGCATCTAAGCTTTTTTTTGGTTTCAGTACTCTGGACAGCAATTTTTTATTGGTGGATGAATTTATCCACCAATCAGCAAGGACAACCCAGGTTGTTCACCAAAAATGGGCCGGCATCTAAACTTACATTCTTGCATTTCAAATAAAGATACCAAGAGAAAGAAGAAAATTTGATAATAGGAGTAAATTAGAAAGTTGCTTAAAATTTCATGCTCAATCTGAATCACGAAAGAAAATTTTTGGGTACAGTGTCCCTTTAAGCGGTCAATCTCCAAGCAGTCAGCTTCAGAAAAACTAGATCTAGGTGAAGGAAGGGCCCTTGATGAGAAGGTCCTTCCTCAACGGAAGTCTCCAAGGTGGTGGATGACATGTCCACCAGATCTGCATACCAAATCCTGTGAGGCCACGCAGGAGCAATGAGGATCACTGATGCCCTCTCCTGTTTGAATCTGGCAATAACTCGAGGAAGAAGCGGAAATGGAGAAAATAGATATGCAAGATTGAAAAACCAAGGAACTGCCAGAGCTTCTATCAGTTCTGCCTGGGGATCCCTGGACCTCGACCCGTATCTTGGGAGCTTGGCATTCTGACCAGATGCCATGAAATCCAACTCCGGCCGACCCCATTTGAGAATGAGGTTGGAAAACACTTCCGGATGGAGTTCCCACTCCCCTGGATAAAAAATCCGCCTGCTCAGGAAATCCGCTTCCCAATTGTCCACCCCTGGGATGTGGATCGCTGATAGGTAACAAGAGTGGACCTCTGCCCACTTGATTATTTTGGCTCTCTCTGTCATCGCTAAGGAACTTCTCTTCCTCCCCGATGACTGATGTAAGCCTGAAGTTATGTTGTCCGACTGGAACCTGATAAACTGGACCGTGACTAACTGAGTCCAGGCCAGAAGAGCATTGTAGATGTCTCTCAGCTAAAGAATGTTTATAGAAAGAAAAGACTCTGACAAGTCTTCAGAGAGCCCCAGACTGCACCCCACCCCAGAAGTTTGGTGACTGTTGTCACAATAATCCAAGATGGTCTGCGAAAGCAAGTCCCCTGGGAGAGATGATCCAGAGACAACCACCATAGAAGAGAGTTCCTTGTCTCCTGTTCTAAAATTATTTGAGGAGACAAGTCTGCATAATTCCTGTTCCATTGCCTGAGCATGTTTAGCTGCAGAGGTCTGAGATGGAACCGAGCAAACGTGATGATGTCCAATGCCGCCACCATCAGCCCGATTACCTCCATGCACTGAGCCACTGAAGGCCGAGGAGTGGACTGAAGGACTATACAAGTATCGATAATCTTTGATTTCCTGACTTCTGTCAGAAAAATCTTCATTGATATGGAATCTATTATGATTCCCAAGAAAGTTACCCTTGTGCTTGGGACTAAGGAACACTTTTCCAAATTTACCTTCCACCCATGAGATCACGGGAAAGAAAACACCATGTCCGTGAGAAATCTCGCTCGCTATAAGGATGGCACCTGGACTAGGATGTCGTCCAGATAGGGCGCCACTGCAATGCCCCGTAACCGAAGCATTGCCAACAGCGATCCCGGAGCCTTTATGAAAATTCTGAGAGCTGTGACAAGACCGAAAGGAAGAGCCATAAACTGGAAACATTTGTCTAGAAATGGCACATGAAGGTACGTGTTCTTTAAATCCACTGTTGTCATTAATTGACCCTTTTGGATCAAGAAAAGAATGAAACAAATAGTTTCCATCTTGAAGGACGGTCCACTAAGAAATTTGTGTAGACTCTTGAGTTCTAAAAATTGGTCTGAAGGTTCCCTCCTCTTTTGGGAACCACAACCCGTTTGGGATAAAAAAAAAACAGAACCTGTACCTATATTGGAACTGGAACAATCACTCCCAGGTCTGAGAGGTCTACTATGCAGTGTAATTTTGAAAACAGAAAACCTGTCTCTGGAAGGAAAACTTTTGATCTCGAACCCAAGCCTGAGCGAAGACAGAAAGTTGTGCCCCCTATAAGATCCGATCCCGGATCGGGGGCATGTCCTTCATGCTGTCTTTGATTCAACAGCAGGCTATGATTCTTTTTCTTTCTTTCTTTTTTTTTTTTTTTTAAAAAAAAACTTAAATTTTCAAAAGAAAATTATTTCCATTAAACCAGGTCCCAACAGGGTCTTCTCCAAGTAAGGAATCACTAAAAGCTGAGACGTAGAGGATATATCCGTAGAACAAGGCTCTAACCATAAATCTCTGTGAGATGGAACAGAGCAACCTATGCTCCCAGATTGATAAGTTGAAATAAAGGAATTAGCCAATTTGAAAGCTTTTATCCTGTCCTTGATTTTATCCAGGGAAGTTTCTGACTTAGTAGCATAAAACAACGCATCAAACCAATCTGCAGTCTCAATAGTGATGGTAGCCAAGTACACAGCTGGTTGCCATTGTAAGCCCTGGTGTACATCCCACTTGTAATTTTTGTCCATAGGACCTCTAAAAAACCCAACTATCCTCTAAGGGTATAGTAGTTCACTTAGCTAAGCTGAAACTACTCCGTCCCGCTTAGGGAATGTTTGTCCAGCCTCCTTAGCTGAGTCGGCGATGGGAAACAGTTTTGTAAATATAGGGAATGCGGCCATCCTTATAATTCACTGGACGCACTAGTATAGATGGAAATGTCTTTACTGGACGTACTATGTTGGGGTCGCCCAGCATAGGTAAAAACTCCTAAAGTAACAATTCCAACTGAGTCTGAGAATTCTCTCTCAGATAATACCAAAGTATCTTCCTCCTTCAGTAACATGAGGTAACCATTAGAAAAAGACACTACTGAAATAATTCCTCTAGTAATGTTTTCTACCTTGAAGGAAAAACATATAATGCATCAGAACTCCGAGTGGAGTGTAAAAGGAAGCGCAGGGCACTGCATGTGGGCCATAACATTTTGTGGGACCCTATAGGAGAATTTTGTGGCATAACTTGATTATTGTCAACAGACTACTAAACAGCAATCGCTTTAGGGGGAGTAGGTTCAGAATTATTATTTTTTATTTTTTTTAAAATAAAATTTACACATAAAAAATGTTACTGTCTCTTTAAATCTGAAAAGTAACATTATTGTTGTGTGTTTTTGTTCCATCCTAAGTCACAAAGGATGAAATAACAAATAAACAGCTGAAATTCCTTAATTAAAATTCACACTTAAAAAAATGTTACTGTCTTTTTAAATCTTAAAAGTAACTCTTTATGTTTGTGTGCTTTTGTTCCATCCTAAGACACAAAGGATGAATTAACAAATGAACAACTGAATTCTTTTAATAAAATTTACACATAAAAAATGTTACTGTCTCTTTAAATCTTAAAAGTAACTCTTTATTATTTGTGTGCTTTTGTTCCATCCCAAGTCACAAAGGATGAATCAACAAAAAATAGCTGACATTCCTTTAATAAAATTAACAAATAAAAAACGTTACTGTTTCTTTAAATATTAAACTGCAACTTTTTATTTTTGTGTGCAGAAAAAAGTTAGAATAGCACGCAAGCATCATAACACCAACGTACACCTCAGATAAACCTGAGGTGATACATCAGAACTCCACGTTTGAATTCAATAATCATGCAACACATAGAACTTCATGCTCTTAACAACATAACATAGTTCCCAGGCAGATCCGCCTAATGACAGCACTAAGTATTGTGCTAGAAAAGAAAAAACGCTCAACCATCCGATGAACCGAAGGAATGTAGCGAGTACAGCCTCAGTCAGCTTCAACATAGCTCCGCCCCTCGTGGGCGTGATAACAGTTACCACACACTTCTCCCGGTCGTCATTACTATCTTTAGAAATAGTACTCCGGGAGATCTGAACCGTACATTGTAAACGTGGGGGCAAAGTGCAATACCGTATATTAGGTAATACACAAATCAATCACAGTCCCTGAACCCTCCTATAGTCAGCTCGGTCCAAGTAAATTAAACACATTAACAGAGTAATATTAAGTTTACTGCGTGATTGAGGCTATACAAAACCCCCAGAGAAACCACCTTCTATTCTCCTCAGCCCCAGTGCCTGCTAATAAAATGCTGTCACAGGAACCTCCCTTTATATATATAAAGGAGTTTTATGTCCCAGAAAAACATAATTTATGCTTACCTGATAAATTCCTTTCTCCTGTAGTGTGATCAGTCCACGGGTCATCATTACTTCTGGGATATTACTCCTCCCCAACAGGAAGTGCAAGAGGATTCACCCAGCAGAGCTGCATATAGCTCCTCCCCTCTACGTCACTCCCAGTCATTCGACCAAGGACCAACGAGAAAGGAGAAGCCAAGGGTGTAGTGGTGACTGGAGTATAATTTAAAAAATATTTACCTGCCGCAAAAAAAACAGGGCGGGCCGTGGACTGATCACACTACAGGAGAAAGGAATTTATCAGGTAAGCATAAATTATGTTTTCTCCTGTTAAGTGTGATCAGTCCACGGGTCATCATTACTTCTGGGATACCAATACCAAAGCAAAAGTACACGGATGACGGGAGGGACAGGCAGGCTCTTTATACAGAAGGAACCACTGCCTGAAGAACCTTTCTCCCAAAAATAGCCTCAGAAGAAGCAAAAGTGTCAAATTTGTAAAATTTGGAAAAAGTATGAAGTGAAGACCAAGTTGCAGCCTTGCAAATCTGTTCAACAGAGGCCTCATTCTTAAAGGCCCAAGTGGAAGCCACAGCTCTAGTGGAATGAGCTGTAATTCTTTCAGGAGGCTGCTGTCCAGCAGTCTCATAAGCCAAACGAATTATGCTACGAAGCCAAAAAGAGAGAGAGGTAGCAGAAGCTTTTTGACCTCTCCTCTGACCAGAGTAAACGACAAACAGGGAAGACGTTTGTCGAAATTCTTTAGTTGCCTGTAAGTAAAATTTTAGGGCACCAACTACATCCAGATTGTGCAGAAGACGTTCCTTCTTTGAAGAAGGATTTGGACACAAGGATGGAACAACAATCTCTTGATTGATATTCCTGTTAGTGACTACCTTAGGTAAGAACCCAGGTTTAGTACGCAGAACTACCTTATCCGAGTGAAAAATCAAATAAGGAGAATCACAATGTAAGGCTGATAACTCAGAGACTCTTCGAGCCGAGGAAATAGCCATTAAAAATAGAACTTTCCAAGATAACAACTTTATGTCAATGGAATGAAGGGGTTCAAACGGAACGCCCTGTAAAACGTTAAGAACAAGGTTTAAACTCCATGGCGGAGCAACAGTTTTAAACACAGGCTTAATCCTGGCCAAAGCCTGACAAAAAGCCTGAACGTCTGGAACTTCTGACAGACGTTTGTGCAACAGAATGGACAGAGCTGAGATCTGTCCCTTTAAGGAACTAGCAGATAACCCCTTTTCTAAACCTTCTTGTAGAAAAGACAATATCCTAGGAATCCTAACCTTACTCCAAGAGTAACCTTTGGATTCGCACCAATATAGGTATTTACGCCATATCTTATGGTAAATTTTTCTGGTAACAGGCTTCCTAGCCTGTATTAAGGTATCAATAACTGACTCAGAAAAACCACGTTTTGATAAAATCAAGCGTTCAATTTCCAAGCAGTCAGCTTCAGAGAAGTTAGATTTTGATGTTTGAAAGGACCCTGGATCAGAAGGTCCTGTTTCAGAGGTAGAGACCAAGGTGGACAGGATGACATGTCCACCAGATCTGCATACCAAGTCCTGCGTGGCCATGCAGGTGCTATTAGAATCACTGATGCTCTCTCCTGCTTGATTCTGGCAATCAATCGAGGAAGCATCGGGAAGGGTGGAAACACATAAGCCATCCTGAAGGTCCAAGGTGCTGTCAAAGCATCTATCAGGACCGCTCCCGGATCCCTGGATCTGGACCCGTAACGAGGAAGCTTGGCGTTCTGTCGAGACGCCATGAGATCTATCTCTGGTTTGCCCCAACGTCGAAGTATTTGGGCAAAGACCTCCGGATGAAGTTCCCACTCCCCCGGATGAAAAGTCTGACGACTTAAAAAATCCGCCTCCCAGTTCTCCACTCCCGGGATGTGGATTGCTGACAGGTGGCAAGAGTGAGACTCTGCCCAGCGAATTATCTTTGATACTTCCATCATTGCTAGGGAGCTTCTTGTCCCTCCCTGATGGTTGATGTAAGCTACAGTCGTGATGTTGTCCGACTGAAACCTGATGAACCCCCGAGTTGTTAACTGGGGCCAAGCCAGAAGGGCATTGAGAACTGCTCTCAATTCCAGAATGTTTATTGGTAGGAGACTCTCCTCCTGACTCCATTGTCCCTGAGCCTTCAGAGAATTCCAGACGGCACCCCAACCTAGAAGGCTGGCGTCTGTTGTTACAATTGTCCAGTCTGGCCTGTTGAATGGCATCCCCCTGGACAGATGTGGCCGAGAAAGCCACCATAGAAGAGAATTTCTGGTGTCTTGATCTAGATTCAGAGAAGGGGACAAGTCTGAGTAATCCCCATTCCACTGACTTAGCATGCACAATTGCAGTGGTCTGAGGTGTAAGCGTGCAAAGGGTACTATGTCCATTGCCGCTACCATTAAACCGATTACCTCCATGCATTGAGCCACTGACGGGTGTTGAATGGAATGAAGGGTGCGGCAAGCACTTTGAAGTCTTGTTAACCTGTCTTCTGTCAGGTAAATCTTCATTTCTACAGAATCTATAAGAGTCCCCAGGAAGGGAACTCTTGTGAGTGGAACGAGGGAACTTTTCTTTTCGTTCACCTTCCATCCATGTGACCTTAGAAATGCCAGTACTAACTCTGTATGAGACTTGGCAGTTTGAAAGCTTGAAGCTTGTATCAGAATGTCGTCTAGGTACGGAGCTACCGAGATTCCTTGCGGTCTTAGTACCGCCAGAAGAGCACCCAGAACCTTTGTGAAGATTCTTGGAGCTGTAGCCAATCCGAATGGAAGAGCTACAAACTGGTAATGCCTGTCTAGGAAGGCAAACCTTAGGTACCGGTAATGATCTTTGTGAATCGGTATGTGAAGGTAAGCATCCTTTAAATCCACTGTGGTCATGTACTGACCCTTTTGGATCATGGGTAAAATTGTTCGAATAGTCTCCATTTTGAACGATGGAACTCTTAGGAATTTGTTTAGTATCTTTAAATCCAGGATTGGTCTGAAAGTTCCCTCTTTTTTGGGAACCACAAACAGATTTGAGTAAAACCCTTGTCCCTGTTCCGATCGTGGAACTGGATGGATTACTCCCATTAACAAAAGCTCTTGTACGCAGCGTAGAAACGCCTCTTTCTTTGTTTGGTTTGTTGACAACCTTGACAGATGAAATCTCTCTCTTGGAGGAGAGTATTTGAAGTCCAGAAGGTATCCCTGAGATATTATCTCTAGCGCCCAGGGATCCTGGACATCTCTTGCCCAAGCCTGGGCGAAGAGAGAAAGTCTGCCCCCCACTAGATCCGATCCCGGATCGGGGGCTCTCAATTCATGCTGTTTTAGGGGCAGCAGCAGGTTTCCTGGCCTGCTTGCCCTTGTTCCAAGACTGGTTAGGTCTCCAGCCTTGTCTGTAGCGAGCAACAGCTCCTTCCTGTTTTGGAGCAGAGGAAGTTGATGCTGCTCCTGCTTTGAAATTCCGAAAGGAACGAAAATTAGACTGTCTAGCCTTAGGTTTGGCCCTGTCTTGAGGCAGGGCGTGGCCTTTACCTCCTGTAATGTCAGCGATAATTTCTTTCAAACCAGGCCCAAATAAGGTCTGTCCCTTGAAAGGTATATTAAGTAATTTGGACTTAGAAGTTACATCAGCTGACCAGGATTTTAGCCACAGTGCTCTGCGCGCCTGAATGGCGAATCCGGAATTCTTAGCCGTGAGTTTAGTTAAATGTACTACGGCATCCGAAATGAATGAATTAGCTAGCTTAAGGACTCTAAGCTTGTCCGTAAGGTCATCCAGAGTAGTTGAATTAATGGTCTCTTCCAGAGACTCAAACCAGAATGCCGCCGCAGCCGTGACCGGCGCAATGCATGCAAGGGGTTGCAATATAAAACCTTGTTGAACAAACATTTTCTTAAGGTAACCCTCTAACTTTTTATCCATTGGATCTGAAAAGGCACAGCTATCCTCCACCGGGATAGTGGTACGCTTAGCTAAAGTAGAAACTGCTCCTTCCACCTTAGGGACCGTTTGCCATAAGTCCCGTGTGGTAGTGTCTATTGGAAACATCTTTCTAAATATCGGAGGGGGTGAGAACGGCACACCGGGTCTATCCCACTCCTTAGTAATAATTTCAGTTAGTCTCTTAGGTATAGGAAAAACGTCAGTACTCGTTGGTACCGCAAAATATTTATCCAACCTACACATTTTCTCTGGTATTGCAACTGTGTTACAATCATTCAGAGCCGCTAACACCTCCCCTAGTAATACACGGAGGTTTTCCAGCTTAAATTTAAAATTTGAAATATCTGAATCCAATCTGTTTGGATCAGAACCGTCAGCCGCAGACAGAAGCTCTCCGTCCTCATGTTCTGCAAGTTGTGACGCAGTATCTGACATGGCCCTAGCATTATCAGCGCACTCTGTTCTCACCCCAGAGTGATCACGCTTGCCTCTTAGTTCTGGTAATTTAGCCAAAACTTCAGTCATAACAGTAGCCATATCTTGTAATGTTATTTGTAATGGCCGCCCAGATGTACTGGGCGCCACAATATCGCGCACCTCCCGAGCGGGAGATGCAGGTGCTGACACGTGAGGCGAGTTAGTCGGCATAACTCTCCCCTCGCTGTTTGGTGAAATTTGTTCAATTTGTACAGATTGACTCTTATTTAAAGTAGCATCAATACAGTTAGTACATAAATTTCTATTGGGCTCCACTTTGGCATTAGCACAAATAGCACAGATATCTTCCTCTGAATCAGACATGTTTAACACACTAGCAAATAAACTTGCAACTTGGAAATACTATTCAAGTAAAATACTATGAAAACGTACTGTGCCTATAAGAAGCACAGAAAGATTTATGACAGTTGAAAATTAATAAACTGAAAAGGTTATAGCATCAATCCTTGTAAAAAACACAATTTTAGCAAAGGTTTGTTCCCATTAGCAAAGGACAACTAACCCTGATAGCAGAAAAAAAGTTACAGAATAAACGTTTTTTATCACAGTCAACTACAATCTCACAGCTCTGCTGTGAATGATTACCTCCCTCAAAACAAGTTTTGAAGACCCCTGAGTTCTGTAGAGATGAACCGGATCATGCAGGAAATACAATGAGCTTCTGACTGAATTTTTTGATGCGTAGCAAAAGCGCCAAAAAACGGCCCCTCCCCCTCACACACAACAGTGAGAGAGATCAGTAAACTGTCAGAAATTAGATCAAGCAACTGCCAAGTGGACAAATAGTGCCCAAACATTTTATTCACCCAGCACCTCAGAAAATGAAAACGATTTTACATTCCAGCAAAAAACGTTTAACATAAATTAAGAGTTATTAAAAAGCCTGTTGCTAGTCCCTGCAAAATAGGCTAAAGTCTTATGTACACAGTGCAATTCCAGTGAAGTACCATTCCCCAGAATACTGAAGTGTAAAATATACATACATGACATTATATCGGTATGGCAGGATTTTCTCATCTATTCCATTGTCAGAAAATAAAAGCTGCTACATACCTCTTTGCAGATTATTCTGCCCGCTGTCCCCTGATCTGAAGTTTACCTCTCCTCAGATGGCCGAGAAACAGCAATATGATCTTAACTACTCCGGCTAAAATCATAGTAAAAACTCAGGTAGATTCTTCTTCAAATTCTACCAGAGAAGGAATAACACACTCCGGTGCTATTATAAAATAACAAACTTTTGATTGAAGTATAAAACTAAGTATAATCACCATAGTCCTCTCACACATCCTATCTAGTCGTTGGGTGCAAGAGAATGACTGGGAGTGACGTAGAGGGGAGGAGCTATATGCAGCTCTGCTGGGTGAATCCTCTTGCACTTCCTGTTGGGGAGGAGTAATATCCCAGAAGTAATGATGACCCGTGGACTGATCACACTTAACAGGAGAAAGTGCTACACTTCCTCTGTCCTGAATCTTTCTTTTTTCAGAGCCAGAATAAAAAAGCCAGCACTTACCTTTAAAATCTGCCCGACAGCAGGGCAGCTCAGCAGGTTTAAGAGGTCCTCGCCCTCTCATAGCCTTGTGGATAAAGATAAAACCTCAGTAATCTTACATAGGTTATCAGGATTAGGGCAGCATCAATGTATGGGAGGCGCAGGAGAATTATGTCCCACAAGTTCCCATTGCTCTAAAGCCACCAAAAGCTCTACTGTAGAGACTGATATGGACTACGGCTACACCCTAGAACAAAGCAGCACACTCTGGCACTACTTTAAAAATAATAAACTCTTGATTGAAGAATCTATTCTAACACCTCACTTTACCTCTTCCTATCACTAACTTAGGCGAAGAGAATGACTGGAGTGGGAGGGAAAGGAGGAGCTATATATGGAAGCTCTGCTGTGGTGCTCTTTGCCTCCTCCTGCTGACCAGGAGGTGAATATCCCACAAGTAAGGATGAAATCTGTGGACTTATCGTGTCTTTAAAAATAAATAACCTGTACGTTCCGTAATGGCCTATAAGTCCCAAACGCCTAAACGTCTCCTACACCAAAGCAGTCAGAATCACATAACAAACATGAATAAAGTCCCCACTGTTCAATAATCCCCCCCCCAGGAGATATTAACCCTTGATTCCATAAAGATAAAGGAGTCCCACTGAGACCCTGTCTTTCTAATTTACGTTAACATGCAAGTAAAAATGTTATCAATCTTATCAGAATCTATGCCATGGAACAGCAACACGGTCCTTCAAGTTTGACAAATGGTAGCAGCGCTTCTGACATGGACTTGAGTACAGAAAGCAGGCAGTGAAACTCGTCAACGCTGATTGCTTATGGAGCTGTTAATATGAGTAGGGATGGTTTCGCAGAAAGACTCTCCCTGCATCTCCGGACTCTAACCTTCATCAATGCTCTCACTGAGAGGCTGACAAGACTACTAAAAACTCCAGTCCCATCTCGAAGAGTACTACCCTCCATAAGGAACTACTCCGTAATTCTTCTGACACTTCTCTGCCAACCTCCTGTGATGAAAGGGAAAGAAGGACTGGGGGATGAGGGAAGTATTTAAGCCTTTGGCTGGGGTGTCTTTGCCTCCTCCTGAGCTCAGACTCAAAGGGCATAATCTGCGATTTAATTGGGCGATTAGGAATGAAGGTGGGAGTTTATTGAGATATAAAACTCCTTGTACATGAGGTGAAAGGGTTCATGCTGCTTACTTTGCCTTGCTGACTGACCTGCTGCCCTGGAAATACACAGTCTTTGTGAGACAAACTTTTGTTGGGAAACACTTTTTTACACCAAAAAGAGCAAACAAAAATGGATCTACTATTCACCTCCAGATTTATGCAAAACCTTTTCATATGACTGTGAAACAGAATTCTGTCTGAAAGAGCTGAACAACTCTCAAATTGGTTAATTGGTATCGTATTAGCGATTGTTTTAAATATTTTCGACAGATTTTGGCTGAATATTCTTTATAGCATATTATAGCTGCAGCTGTAATTTATAGTGATAATTTAATATTAATAGGCCAGTGTAATCTATAAATAATCATATCTAGCATTAAGTAATTTTCTATTAAGACGGAAGGATTTTTGTATTTTGAAGTCATAAGTTAATTTGGAGCTACTGTGATATATTCTGAATTGATAATATAATATATAAATCTCTTGTTGTTTAATTGAAGTACATTAGATTATCTATTATATTGCTCTGGAAATCACATTAGATTGTGGGAGTTAAGCTAAAATTTCATTGTGAGATTTGGACATATAGGTGAGTTCAAAAGTTGCTAAATAAGCTATATATTTTAAATTAGTTAAACTTTCTGGCTATTTATAAATTGTTCTAGTATAATTCATGTGTGATACTTAAGTGATTAATTTGAGTTAAGGTAATTTATAGAAACATTGTGTCCATAATACTGAGGTACCAGATGATTCATTGAATATTGACTAATCTAAATAATTTATAGCTTGCTTTATATAGAATATTGTAACAACTAGACATATATATTTGCTAATAACCAATACCTTATTTTCTGCATAAATATAATCAATGTGTATATAAAGATTAACTGGTCAGAACTTAGGAAATATTTTAAAGTCTTATTGAATATTAATATTGATAATTGACGGCAATATTATTACTGCTATTCATTTTTAATATTTAGAATCTAACATACTAACAATGTGAAACTGGGAAAACATGAAATGAAAATAACCATTTGTATAAAGTAATAGCTGTTGAGATCACATAGTCATGTGTGTGAATAAATTCATGTTAAGTTACTTTCAATTAATTATTTGCATTAGTGAGTCAGTTATTTGATACAGATTAAGAACCTAGATTGACAAATTTAGCTAAAATATAGGTTTTGTAGAGGTAAATCTGTTTTGTCTTTGTTGGCTTTAAACACTGAATGTCAACCAAAAGTGTCAGTTTTTAAAATATCAAAGTACTCCACAGCACCATGAATTCCTTTAGAAATGTCCTTTATTGAGGCAACATAGTGTGTGTGTGTGTGTATAGGGCAGGAAACACAGCGATTATTAAGACAAAAAAATCATACAGTGCTATAACTTCAATCTCCAATCGTGCTATATTGAAAAAGATTATAAAGAGATAGATTCAAGGGAAATTCAAACATCAAAAGGCATAGGGTATTTGTTACTAATTTCAAAGGTTGTGGAGTTTGCTAAGAGTATGTTTTTCAATTATATTATACACTCACCGGCCACTTTATTAGGTACACCCTGCTAGTACCGGGTTGGACCCCCTTTTGCCTACGGAACTGCCTTAATTCTTTGTGGCATAGATTCAACAAGGTGTTGGATACATTCCTCAGAGATTTTGGTCCATATTGACATGATAGCATCACACAGTTGCTGCAGATTTGTCAGCTGCACAGCCATTATCGAATATCCCGTTCCACCACATACCAAAGGTGCTCTATTGGATTGAGACTGGTGAGTGTGGAGGCCATTAGAGTACAGTGAACTCATTGTCATGTTCAAGAAACCAGTTTGAGATGATTTTAACTTTGTGACATGGTGCATTATCCTGCTGGAAGTAGCCATCAGAAGATGGGTACACTTTAGTCATAAAGAGATGGACATGGTCAGCAACAATAGTCAGGTAGGCTGTGGTGTTTTAAACGATGCTCAATTGGTACTAAGGGGCAAAAAGTGTGCCAAGAAAAACATAATTTATGCTTACCTGATAAATTCCTTTCTTCTGTTGTGTGATCAGTCCACGGGTCATCATTACTTCTGGGATATAACTCCTCCCCAACAGGAAATGCAAGAGGATTCACCCAGCAGAGCTGCATATAGCTCCTCCCCTCTACGTCACTCCCAGTCATTCGACCAAGAATCAACGAGAAAGGAGAAACCAAGGGTGAAGTGGTGACTGGAGTATAATTTAAAAAATATCTACCTGCCTTAAAAAACAGGGCGGGCCGTGGACTGATCACACAACAGAAGAAAGGAATTTATCAGGTAAGCATAAATTATGTTTTCTTCTGTTATGTGTGATCAGTCCACGGGTCATCATTACTTCTGGGATACCAATACCAAAGCAAAAGTACACGGATGACGGGAGGGATAGGCAGGCTCATTATACAGAAGGAACCACTGCCTGAAGAACCTTTCTCCCAAAAATAGCCTCCGAAGAAGCAAAAGTGTCAAATTTGTAAAATTTGGAAAAAGTATGAAGCGAAGACCAAGTTGCAGCCTTGCAAATCTGTTCAACAGAGGCCTCATTCTTAAAGGCCCAAGTGGAAGCCACAGCTCTAGTAGAATGAGCTGTAATTCTTTCAGGAGGCTGCTGTCCAGCAGTCTCATAGGCTAAACGAATTATGCTACGAAGCCAGAAGGAGAGAGAGGTAGCCGAAGCCTTATGACCTCTCCTCTGACCAGAGTACACGACAAACAGGGAAGACGTTTGTCGAAAATCCTTAGTTGCCTGCAAGTAGAACTTGAGGGCACGAACTACATCCAGATTGTGTAGAAGACGTTCCTTCTTTGAAGAAGGATTCGGGCACAGAGAAGGAACCACGATCTCTTGATTGATGTTCCTGTTAGTGACTACCTTAGGTAAGAACCCAGGTTTAGTACGCAGAACTACCTTATCTGAATGAAAAATCAAATAAGGAGAATCACAATGTAAAGCTGATAACTCAGAGACTCTCCGAGCCGAAGAAATAGCCATTAAAAATAACACTTTCCAAGATAACAACTTTATATCAATGGAATGAAGGGGTTCAAACGGAACTCCTTGTAGAACGTTAAGAACAAGGTTTAAACTCCATGGCGGAGCAACAGTTTTAAACACAGGCTTGATTCTAGCTAAAGCCTGACAAAAGGCCTGGACGTCTGGATTTTCTGACAGACGCCTGTGCAACAAGATGGACAGAGCTGAGATCTGTCCCTTTAATGAACTAGCCGATAAACCCTTTTCTAAACCTTCTTGTAGAAAGGACAATATCCTAGGAATCCTAACCTTACTCCAGGAGTAACCTTTGGATTCGCACCAGTATAGGTATTTACGCCATATCTTATGGTAAATTCTTCTGGTAACAGGCTTCCTAGCCTGTATCAGGGTATCAATAACCGACTCAGAAAAACCACGTTTTGATAAAATCAAGCGTTCAATTTCCAAGCAGTCAGCTTCAGAGAAGTTAGATTTTGATGTTTGAATGGACCCTGTATCAGAAGGTCCTGTCTTAGAGGTAGAGACCAAGGCGGACAGGATGACATGTCCACTAGATCTGCATACCAAGTCCTGCGTGGCCACGCAGGCGCTATTAGAATCACTGATGCTCTCTCCTGTTTGATTTTGGCAATCAATCGAGGAAGCAGCGGGAAGGGTGGAAACACATAAGCCATCCCGAAGTTCCAAGGTGCTGTCAAAGCATCTATCAGAACCGCTCCCGGATCCCTGGATCTGGACCCGTAGCGAGGAAGTTTGGCGTTCTGGCGAGACGCCATGAGATCTATCTCTGGTTTGCCCCAACGTCGAAGTATTTGGGCAAAGACCTCCGGATGAAGTTCCCACTCCCCCGGATGAAAAGTCTGGCGACTCAAGAAATCCGCCTCCCAGTTCTCCACTCCCGGGATGTGGATTGCTGACAGGTGGCAAGAGTGAGACTCTGCCCAGCGAATTATCTTTGATACTTCCATCATTGCTAGGGAGCTTCTTGTCCCTCCTTGATGGTTGATGTAAGCTACAGTTGTGATGTTGTCCGACTGAAACCTGATGAACCCCCGAGTTCTTAACTGGGGCCAAGCCAGAAGGGCATTGAGAACTGCTCTCAATTCCAGAATGTTTATTGGTAGGAGACTTTCCTCCTGATTCCATTGTCCCTGAGCCTTCAGAGAATTCCAGACAGCGCCCCAACCTAGTAGGCTGGCGTCTGTTGTTACAATTGTCCAGTCCGGCCTGCTGAATGGCATCCCCCTGGACAGATGTGGCCGAGAAAGCCACCATAGAAGAGAGTTTCTGGTCTCTTGATCCAGATTCAGAGTAGGGGACAAGTCTGAGTAATCCCCATTCCACTGACTCAGCATGCACAATTGCAGCGGTCTGAGATGTAGACGTGCAAAGGGTACTATGTCCATTGCTGCTACCATTAAGCCGATCACCTCCATGCATTGAGCTACTGACGGGAGTTGAATGGAATGAAGGACACGGCATGCATTTAGAAGCTTTGTTAATCTGTCTTCTGTCAGATAAATCTTCATTTCTACAGAATCTATCAGAGTCCCCAAGAATGGAACTCTTGTGAGAGGAAAGAGAGAACTCTTCTTTTCGTTCACTTTCCATCCATGCGACCTTAGAAATGCCAGAACTAACTCTGTATGAGACTTGGCAGTTTGAAAGCTTGAAGCTTGTATCAGAATGTCGTCTAGGTACGGAGCTACCGAAATTCCTCGCGGTCTTAGTACCGCCAGAAGGGCACCCAGAACCTTTGTGAAGATTCTTGGAGTCGTAGCCAATCCGAATGGAAGAGCTACAAACTGGTAATGCCTGTCTAAGAAGGCAAACCTTAGATACCGGTAATGATCTTTGTGAATCGGTATGTGAAGGTAAGCATCCTTTAAATCCACTGTAGTCATGTACTGACCCTTTTGGATCATGGGTAAGATTGTCCGAATAGTTTCCATTTTGAACGATGGAACTCTTAGGAATTTGTTTAGGATCTTTAAATCCAAGATTGGCCTGAAAGTTCCCTCTTTTTTGGGAACCACAAACAGGTTTGAGTAAAACCCTTGTCCTTGTTCCGACCGCGGAACCGGATGGATCACTCCCATTAATAACAGATCTTGTACACAGCGTAGAAACGCTTCTTTCTTTATCTGGTTTGTTGACAACCTTGACAGATGAAATCTCCCTCTTGGGGGAGAGAATTTGAAGTCTAGAAGGTATCCCTGAGATATGATCTCTAACGCCCAGGGATCCTGAACATCTCTTGCCCAAGCCTGGGCGAAGAGAGAGAGTCTTCCCCCCACTAGATCCGGTCCCGGATCGGGGGCCCTCGATTCATGTTGTCTTAGGGGCAGCAGCAGGTTTCCTGGCCTGCTTGCCCTTGTTCCAGGACTGGTTAGGTTTCCAGCCTTGTCTGTAACGAGCAACGGCTCCTTCCTGTTTTGGGGCAGTGGAAGTTGGTGCTGCTCCTGCTTTGAAATTCCGAAAGGGACGAAAATTAGACTGTCTAGCCTTAGCTTTGGCTTTGTCTTGAGGCAGGGCGTGGCCCTTACCTCCTGTAATGTCAGCGATAATTTCTTTCAAACCGGGCCCAAATAAAGTTTGCCCTTTGAAAGGTATATTAAGTAATTTGGACTTAGAAGTTACATCAGCTGACCAGGATTTTAGCCACAGCGCCCTACGTGCCTGAATGGCGAATCCTGAGTTCTTAGCCGTAAGTTTGGTTAAATGTACTACGGCCTCCGAAATGAATGAATTAGCTAGTTTAAGGACTCTAAGCCTGTCCGTAATGTCGTCCAGCGTAGCTGAACTAAGGTTCTCTTCCAGAGACTCCATCCAAAATGCTGCCGCAGCCGTAATCGGCGCGATGCATGCAAGGGGTTGCAATATAAAACCTTGTTGAACAAACATTTTCTTAAGGTAACCCTCTAATTTTTTATCCATTGGATCTGAAAAAGCACAGCTATCCTCCACCGGGATAGTGGTACGCTTAGCTAAAGTAGAAACTGCTCCCTCCACCTTAGGGACCGTTTGCCATAAGTCCCGTGTGGTGGCGTCTATTGGAAACATCTTTCTAAATATTGGAGGGGGTGAGAACGGCACACCGGGTCTATCCAACTCCTTAGTAACAATTTCAGTTAGTCTCTTAGGTATAGGAAAAACGTCAGTACTCGCCGGTACCGCAAAGTATTTATCCAACCTACACAATTTCTCTGGTATTGCAACAGTGTTACAATCATTAAGAGCCGCTAAAACCTCCCCTAGTAATACACGGAGGTTCTCCAATTTAAATTTAAAATTTGAAATATCTGAATCCAATCTGTTTGGATCAGAACCGTCACCCACAGAATGAAGCTCTCCGTCCTCATGCTCTGCAAGCTGTGACGCAGTATCCGACATGGCTCTAGTATTATCAGCGCACTCTGTTCTCACCCCAGAGTGATCACGCTTGCCCCTTAGTTCTGGTAATTTAGCCAAAACTTCAGTCATAACAGTAGCCATATCTTGTAATGTTATCTGTAATGGCCGCCCAGATGTACTAGGCGTCACAATATCACGCACCTCCCGGGCGGGAGATGCAGGTACTGACACGTGAGGCGAGTTAGTCGGCATAACTCTCCCCTCGCTGTTTGGTGAAATTTGTTCAATTTGTACAGATTGGCTTTTATTTAAAGTAGCATCAATACAGTTAGTACATAAATTTCTATTGGGCTCCACCTTGGCATTGGAACAAATGACACAGGTATCTTCCTCTGAATCAGACATGTTTAACACACTAGCAAATAAACTTGCAACTTGGTTACAATCTTATGTAACAAAAACGTACTGTGCCTCAAAGAAGCACTAAACGATTAAATGACAGTTGAAATAATGAACTGAAAAACTGTTATAGCATCAATCCTTGAAAACAACACAACTTTTAGCAAAGGTTTGTTCCCATTAGTAAAGTAACAATAATTAAATTTGAAACGTAAAAATTACAGAGCAACGTTTTTAATCACAGTCAATATATAAGTCTCACAGCTCTGCTGAGAGAATCTACCTCCCTTCAAAGAAGTTTGAAGACCCCTGAGTTCTGTTAGATATGAACCGGATCATGCAGGAAATACAAGAGTAACTGACTGGAAATTTTTGATGCGTAGCAAAGAGCGCCAAAAACGGCCCCTCCCCCTCACACACAGCAGTGAGAGAGAAACGAAACTGTCACAATTAAAACAAGCAGCTGCCAAGTGGAAAAATAATGCCCAAACATTTATTCACTCAGTACCTCAGAAAATGCAAACGATTCTACATTCCAGCAAAAACGTTTAACATAATAAATACCTATTAAAAGGTTTAATGTACTTTTTACAGAGTAATTCCAGTGAAGTACCATCCCCAGAATACTGAAGTGTAGAGTATACATACATGTTATTATAACGGTATGGCAGGATTTTCTCATCAATTCCATTCAGAAAATAAAAACTGCTACATACCTCAATGCAGATTCATCTGCCCGCTGTCCCCTGATCTGAAGCTTTTACCTCCCTCAGATGGCCGAGAAACAGCAATATGATCTTAACTACTCCGGTTAAAATCATAGTAAAAAAACTCTGGTAGATTCTTCTTCAAACTCTGCCAGAGAGGCAATAACACGCTCCGGTGCTATTGTAAAATAACAAACTTTTGATTGAAGTTATAAAAACTAAGTATAATCACCATAGTCCTCTCACACATCCTATCTAGTCGTTGGGTGCAAGAGAATGACTGGGAGTGACGTAGAGGGGAGGAGCTATATGCAGCTCTGCTGGGTGAATCCTCTTGCATTTCCTGTTGGGGAGGAGTTATATCCCAGAAGTAATGATGACCCGTGGACTGATCACACATAACAGAAGAAATATCCCCCACACCATTACGCCACAACCACCTGCCTGAAATGTTGATGCAAGGCAGGATGTATCCATGCTTTCATGTTGTTTACACCAAATTCTAACCCTACCACATCTGAATATTGGAGCTGAAATCGAGACTCATCATTTTTCAATCTTCTATTTTGGTGAGCCAGTGCAATTTGTAGCTTCAGTTTCCTGTTCTTAGCTGACAGGAGTGGCACCCGGTATATACATAAGCATTTACCTCATACATGAAAATATAAAGAAATGTCTACCTGTTCAAATCCGATTTAAAAGACAATCGGCCAGATTACGAGTTTTGCGTTAGAGGCTGTGGGGTGCTAACGAGCAGTTTTCTCTCAACGCTCACTTACCTACAGCGCTGGTATTACAGGTTTTTATAAACCCGGCGTAAAAAGGCAAGAAGTGAGAGTTGAGCAAAATTTTGCTCCTTAACGCACTCCAATACCAGCGCTGCTTAAGTCAGCGGTGAGCTGGTCGTACCTGCTCGTGCACAATTTCCCCATAGAAATCAATGGGAAGAGCCGGCTGAGAAAATGTCTAACACCTGCAAAAAAGCAGCCTAAAATTCAGTAACGCAGCCCCATTGATTCCTATGGGGAAATAAAATGTATGTCTACACCTAACAACCTAACATGAACCCCGAGTCTAAGTACCCCTAATCTTACACTTATTAACCCTAATCTGCTGCCCCCGACATCTGCATTGTATTTATTAACCCCTAATCTGTCGCTCCGGACACCGCCGCCAAATACATTATACTAATGAACCTCTAATCTGCTGGCCCCAACATCGCCAACACCTACATTATATTTATCAACCCCTAATCTGCCGCCCCCAATGTCCCTGCAACCTACCTACACTTATTAACCCCTAATCTGCTGCCCCCAACGTCGCCGCCACTATAATAAACATATTAACCCCTAAACCGCTGTACTCCCGCCTCGCAAACATTAGTTAACTATTATTAACCCCTAATCTGCTGTCCCTAACATCGCCGCAACCTACCTACATTTATTAACCCCTAATCTGCCGCCCCCAACGTCGCTGCCACTATACTAAATGTATTAACCCCTAAACCTAAGTCTAACCCTAACCCTAACACCCCCTAACTAAAAAACTAAAAATTCCTATTATTACCTAAATTATTCCTATTTAAAACTAAATACTTACCTATAAAATAAACTCTAAGCTAGCTACAATATCAGCCAATAGGATTGAGCTCGCATTCTATTGGCTGTTCCAATCAGCCAATAGAATGTGAGCTCAATCCTATTGGCTGATTGGATCAGCCAATAGGAGTGAACTTCAATCCTATTGGCTGATTGCATCAGCCAATAGGATTTTTTCTACCTTAATTCCGATTGGCTGATAGAATTCTATCAGCCAATCGGAATCTAAGGGACGCCATCTTGGATGATGTCACTTAAAGGAACCGTCATTCAGTATGAAGACTTTGTTTGAAGAGGATGCTCCACGTCAGATGTCTTGAAAATGGAGCCGCTCCGCGTCGGATGGATAAAGATAGAAGATGCCGTCTGGAGGACCACTTTGCCTGGCTTGAGTGAAGACTTCTCCCGGCTTTGTTGAGGACTTCGGCCCGGTTGGATGAAGACTTCTGCCGCTTCCTTGAGGATGGATGTCCGGTCTTCAGAACAGTAAGTCGATCTTCAGGGGGTTAGTGTTAGGATTTTTTAAGGGTGTATTGGGTGGGTTTTATTTTTTAGATTAGGGTTTGGGCCGCAAAAGAGCTAACTGCCCTTTTAAGGGCAATGCCCATCCAAATGCCCTTTTCAGGGCAATGGGGAGCTTAGGTTTTTTTAGTTAGTATTTTATTTGGGGGGTTGGTTTTGTGGGTGGTGGGTTTTACTGTTGGGGGGTTGTTTGTATTTTTTTTTACAGGTAAAAGAGCTGATTGCTTTGGGGCAAAGACCCGCAAAAGGCCCTTTTAAGGGTTATTGGTAGTTTAGTTTAGGCTATGTTTTTTTTTTATTTTGGGGGGGGGCTTTTTTATTTTGATACGGCTATTAGATTAGGTGTAATTAGTTTAAATATCTTGTAATTTGTTTATTATTTTCTGTAATTTAGGGTTTTTTTTTGTACTTTAGCTAATTTAATTTAATTTACTTAATTTAGTTAATTTATTTAATTGTAGGGTTAGGTTAGGTGTTATTGTAACTTAGGTTAGGTTTTATTTTACAGGTACTTTTGTATTTATTTTAGCTAGGTAGTTATTAAATAGTTAATAACTATTTAATAACTTTTACCTAGTTAAAATAAATACAAACTTGCCTGTAAAATAAAAATAAACCCATAGCTAGATACAATGTAACTATTAGTTATATTGTAGCTAGCTTAGAGTTTATTTTATAGGTAAATATTTAGTTTTAAATAGGAATTATTTAGATAATAATATTAATTTTTATTTAGATTTATTGTAATTCTATTTAAGTTAGGGGGTGTTAGGGTTAGACTTAGGTTTAGGGGTTAATACATTTAGTATAGTGGTGGCAACGTTGGGGGCGGCAGATTAGGGGTTAATAAATGTAGGTAGGTGGTGGTGGTGGTGGTGGCGATGTTAGGGACGGCAGATTAGGGGTTAATAATATTTAACTAGTGTTTGCGAGGCAGGAGTGCGGCGGTTTAGGGGTTAATATGTTTATTATAGTTGCGGCAATGTCCGGAGTGGCAGATTAGGGGTTAAAATTTTTATTATAGTGTTTGCGATGCAGGAGGACCTCGGTTTAGGGGGTAATAGGTAGTTTATGGGTGTTAGTGTACTTTTTAGCACTTTAGTTATGAGTTTTATGCCACAGCGTTGTACCATAAAACTCTTAACTACTGACTTTTAAATGTGTTAGGACTCTTGACGGGGTAGGGTGTACTGCTCACTTTTTGGCCTCCCAGGACAGACTCGTATTATCAGCGCTATGGAAGTCCCATAGAAAAAAGACTTTACAAAGTTTACGTAAGTCGTTTTGTGGTAATGCCAAAGAAGTGTGCGGTGCCCCTAAACCTGCAAGACTCGTAATAGCAGCGGGCGTAAAAAAGCAGCGTTGGGACCTCTTAACGCTGCTTTTTTACCTTAACGCACAATTCCTAATCTAGCCGATTGTCTTTTTTCTACTACAAAACTGTCATATACCAGATTAAGAAGCTTAATGAGCAACCTTTATGACTGTAATTAAATCTATATTATTGCAAAGTGCAACAAACTGCCTTTACTTAGTGAAATAAATGCTATACTTTCAAAATGATTTAGAAGCCATTCAGTGACTATGACCAGCAATTTAGTAATCATAATAAAAAGTATACAATTCATTAAAATCATATTAAAAATAAAGTGAAAACAAGTTATTTACAGGGAGTGCAGAATTATTAGGCAAATTAGTATTTTGACCACATCATCCTCTTTATGCATGTTGTCTTACTCCAAGCTGTATAGGCTCGAAAGCCTACTACCAATTAAGCATATTAGGTGATGCGCATCTCTGTAATGAGAAGGGGTGTGGTCTAATGACATCAACACCCTATATCAGGTGTGCATAATTATTAGGCAACTTCCTTTACTTTGGCAAAATGGGTCAAAAGAAGGACTTGACAGGCTCAGAAAAGTCAAAAATAGTGAGATATCTTGCAGAGGGATGCAGCACTCTTAAAATTGCAAAGCTTCTGAAGCGTGATCATCGAACAATCAAGCGTTTCATTCAAAATAGTCAACAGGGTCGCAAGAAGCGTGTGGAAAAACCAGGGCGCAAAATAACTGCCCATGAACTGAGAAAAGTCAAGCGTGCAGCTGCCAAGATGCCACTTGCCACCAGTTTGGCCATATTTCCGAGCTGCAACATCACTGGAGTGCCCAAAAGCACAAGGTGTGCAATACTCAGAGACATGGCCAAGGTAAGAAAGGCTGAAAGACAACCACCACTGAACAAGACACACAAGCTGAAACGTCAAGACTGGGCCAAGAAATATCTCAAGACTGATTTTTCTAAGGTTTTATGGACTGATGAAATGAGAGTGAGTCTTGATGGGCCAGATGGATGGGCCCGTGGCTGGATTGGTAGAGGGCAGAGAGCTCCAGTCCGACTCAGACGCCAGCAAGGTGGAGGTGGAGTACTGGTTTGGGCTGGTATCATCAAAGATGAGCTTGTGGGGCCTTTTCGGGTTGAGGATGGAGTCAAGCTCAACTCCCAGTCCTACTGCCAGTTTCTGGAAGACACCTTCTTCAAGCAGTGGTACAGGAAGAAGCCTGCATCCTTCAAGAAAAACATGATTTTCATGCAGGACAATGCTCCATCACACGCGTCCAAGTACTCCACAGCGTGGCTGGCAAGAAAGGGTATAAAAGAAGAAAATCTAATGACATGGCCTCCTTGTTCACCTGATCTGAACCCCATTGAGAACCTGTGGTCCATCATCAAATGTGAGATTTACAAGGAGGGGAAACAGTACACCTCTTTGAACAGTGTCTGGGAGGCTGTGGTTGCTGCTGCACGCAATGTTGATGGTGAACAGATCAAAACACTGACAGAATCCATGGATGGCAGGCTTTTGAGTGTCCTTGCAAAGAAAGGTGGCTATATTGGTCACTGATTTGTTTTTGTTTTGTTTTTGAATGTCAGAAATGTATATTTGTGAATGTTGAGATGTTATATTGGTTTCACTGGTAAAAATAAATAATTGAAATGGGTATATATTTGTTTTTTGTTAAGTTGCCTAATAATTATGCACAGTAATAGTCACCTGCACACACAGATATCCCCCTAAAATAGCTATAACTAAAAACAAACTAAAAACTACTTCCAAAACTATTCAGCTTTGATATTAATGAGTTTTTTGGGTTCATTGAGAACATGGTTGTTGTTCAATAATAAAAATTTTAATCCTCAAAAATACAACTTGCCTAATAATTCTGCACTCCCTGTATATTACACTTTATATTACACTTTTATCTATGAAAATATATTTAAACTTTGAAATAACATAATTTATGCTTACCTGATAAATTCCTTTCTCCTGTAGTGTAGTCAGTCCACGGGTCATCATTACTTCTGGGATATTAACTCCTCCCCAACAGGAAGTGCAAGAGGATCACCCAAGCAGAGCTGCTATATAGCTCCTCCCCTCTACGTCACACCCAGTCATTCGACCGAGAACCAACGAGAAAGGAGAAGCTAAAGGGTGCAGTGGTGACTGGAGTATAATTTAAAAATTTAGACCTGCCATAAAAAACAGGGCGGGCCATGGACTGACTACACTACAGGAGAAAGGAATTTATCAGGTAAGCATAAATTATGTTTTCTCCTGTTAAGTGTAGTCAGTCCACGGGTCATCATTACTTCTGGGATACCAATACCAAAGCTAAAGTACACGGATGACGGGAGGGACAGGCAGGATCTTTATACGGAAGGAACCACTGCCTGAAGAACCTTTCTCCCAAAAACAGCCTCCAAAGAAGCAAAAGTGTCAAATTTGTAAAATTTGGAAAAAGTATGAAGAGAAGACCAAGTTGCAGCCTTGCAAATCTGTTCAACAGAGGCCTCATTCTTAAAGGCCCAAGTGGAAGCCACAGCTCTAGTAGAATGAGCTGTAATTCTTTCAGGAGGCTGCTGTCCAGCAGTCTCATAAGCTAAACGTATTATGCTACGAAGCCAAAAGGAGAGAGAGGTAGCAGAAGCTTTTTGACCTCTCCTCTGTCCAGAATAAACGACAAACAGGGAAGAAGTTTGGCGAAAATCTTTAGTTGCCTGTAAATAAAATTTCAGGGCACGGACTACATCTAGATTGTGTAGAAGTCGTTCCTTCTTTGAAGAAGGATTAGGACACAATGATGGAACAACAATCTCTTGATTGATATTCCTATTAGTGACTACCTTAGGTAAGAACCCAGGTTTAGTACGCAGAACTACCTTGTCTGAATGAAAAATCAGATAAGGAGAATCACAATGTAAGGCCGATAACTCAGAGACTCTACGAGCCGAGGAAATAGCCATTAAAAACAGAACTTTCCAAGATAACAATTTGATATCAATGGAATGAAGGGGTTCAAACGGAACACCCAGTATAACGTTAAGAACTAAATTTAAGCTCCATGGTGGAGCAACAGTTTTAAACACAGGCTTAATCCTGGCCAAAGCCTGACAAAAAGCCTGAACGTCTGGAACTTCTGACAGACGTTTGTGTAAAAGAATGGACAGAGCTGATATCTGTCCCTTTAAGGAACTAGCAGATAAACCCTTTTCTAAACCTTCTTGTAGAAAAGACAATATCCTAGGAATCCTAACCTTACTCCATGAGTAACTCTTGGATTCGCACCAATGTAAGTATTTACGCCATATTTTATGGTAAATCTTTCTGGTAACAGGTTTCCTAGCCTGTATTAAGGTATCAATTACTGACTCAGAAAATCCACGCTTTGATAAAATCAAGCGTTCAATTTCCAAGCAGTCAGCTTCAGAGAAATTAGATTTTGATGTTTGAAAGGACCCTGAATTAGAAGGTCCTGTCTCAGAGGCAGAGACCAAGGTGGACAGGATGACATGTCCACTAGATCTGCATACCAGGTCCTGCGTGGCCATGCAGGCGCTATTAGAATCACCGATGCTCTCTCCTGTTTGATCCTGGCAATCAATCGAGGAAGCATCGGGAAGGGTGGGAACACATAAGCCATCCCGAAGGTCCAAGGTGCTGTCAAAGCATCTACCAGGACCGCTCCCGGGTCCCTGGACCTGGACCCGTAACAAGGAAGCTTGGCGTTCTGCCGAGACGCCATGAGATCCATCTCTGGTTTGCCCCAACGTCGAAGTATTTGGGCAAAGACCTCCGGATGAAGTTCCCACTCCCCCGGATGAAAAGTCTGACGACTTAGGAAATCCGCCTCCCAGTTCTCCACTCCTGGAATGTGGATCACTGACAGGTGGCAAGAGTGAGACTCTGCCCAGCGAATTATCTTTGATACTTCCATCATCGCTAGGGAGCTTCTTGTCCCTCCTTGATGGTTGATGTAAGCTACAGTCGTGATGTTGTCCGACTGAAACCTGATGAACCCCCGAGTTGTTAACTGAGGCCAAGCCAGAAGGGCATTGAGAACTGCTCTCAATTCCAGAATGTTTATTGGAAGGAGACTCTCCTCCTGAGTCCATGATCCCTGAGCCTTCAGAGAATTCCAGACAGCGCCCCAACCTAGTAGGCTGGCGTCTGTTGTTACAATTGTCCAATCTGGCCTGCTGAATGGCATCCCCCTGGACAGATGTGGCCGAGAAAGCCACCATAGAAGAGAATTTCTGGTCTCTTGATCCAGATTCAGAGTAGGGGACAAATCTGAGTAATCCCCATTCCACTGACTTAGCATGCACAATTGCAGCGGTCTGAGATGTAGGCGTGCAAAGGGTACTATGTCCATTGCCGCTACCATTAAGCCGATTACCTCCATGCATTGAGCCACTGACGGGTGTTGAATGGAATGAAGGACACGGCAAGCATTTTGAAGCTTTGTTAACCTGTCTTCTGTCAGGTAGATCTTCATTTCTACAGAATCTATAAGAGTCCCCAAGAAGGGAACTCTTGTGAGTGGAAAGAGAGAACTCTTCTTTTCGTTCACCTTCCACCCATGCGACCTTAGAAATGCCAGTAATAACTCTGTATGAGACTTGGCAGCTTGAAAGCTTGACGCTTGTATCAGAATGTCGTCTAGGTACGGAGCTACCGAAATTCCTCGCGGTCTTAGTACCACCAGAAGAGCGCCCAGAACCTTTGTGAAGATTCTTGGAGCCGTAGCCAATCCGAATGGAAGAGCTACAAACTGGTAATGCCTGTCTAGGAAGGCAAACCTTAGATACCGGTAATGATCTTTGTGAATCGGTATGTGAAGGTAAGCGTCCTTTAAATCCACTGTGGTCATGTACTGACCCTTTTGGATCATGGGTAAGATTGTCCGAATAGTTTCCATTTTGAACGATGGAACTCTTAGGAATTTGTTTAGGATCTTTAAATCCAAGATTGGTCTGAAGGTTCCTTCTTTCTTGGGAACCACAAACAGATTTGAGTAAAACCCCTGTCCGTGCTCCGACCGCGGAACTGGGTGGATCACTCCCATTAGTAAGAGATCTTGTACACAGCGTAGAAACGCCTCTTTCTTTATTTGGTTTGTTGACAACCTTGAAAGATGAAATCTCCCTTTTGGGGGAGAGGTTTTGAAGTCCAGAAGATATCCCTGAGATATGATCTCTAAAGCCCAGGGATCCTGGACATCTCTTGCCCAAGCCTGGGCGAAGAGAGAGAGTCTGCCCCCCACTAGATCCGTTCCCGGATCGGGGGCCCTCAATTCATGCTGTCTTAGGGGCAGCAGCAGGTTTTCTGGCCTGCTTGCCCTTGTTCCAGGACTGGTTAGGTTTCCAGCCTTGTCTGTAGCGAGCAACAGCTCCTTCCTGTTTTGGTGTAGAGGAAGTTGATGCTGCTCCTGCCTTGAAGTTACGAAAGGCACGAAAATTAGACTGTCTAGCCCTAGGTTTGGCTCTGTCTTGAGGCAGGGCATGGCCTTTACCTCCTGTAATGTCAGCGATAATTTCTTTCAAACCGGGCCCGAATAAGGTCTGCCCTTTGAAAGGTATGTTAAGTAATTTAGATTTAGAAGTAACATCAGCTGACCAGGATTTTAGCCACAGTGCTCTACGTGCCTGAATGGCGAATCCGGAATTCTTAGCCGTAAGTTTAGTTAAATGTACTACGGCATCTGAAATAAATGAATTAGCTAGCTTAAGGGTTTTAAGCTTATTTGAAATCTCATCTATAGTTATTGAGTCAAGAGTCTCTTCCAGAGACTCGGACCAAAATGCGGCCGCAGCCGTGACAGACGCAATACATGCAAGGGGTTGCAATATAAAACCTTGTTGAACAAACATTTTCTTAAGGTAACCCTCTAATTTTTTATCCATTGGATCTGAAAAGGCACAGCTATCCTCCACCGGGATAGTGGTACGCTTAGCCAGAGTAGAAACCGCTCCCTCCACCTTAGGGACCATCTGCCATAAGTCCCGTGTGGTGGCGTCTATTGGAAACATTTTTCTAAATACAGGAGGGGGGGAAAAGGGTACACCGGGCCTATCCCACTCCTTAGTAATTATCTCTGTAAGCCTCTTAGGTATAGGAAATACGTCAGTACTCGCCGGTACCGCATAGTATCTATCCAGCCTACATAATTTCTCTGGGATTGCAACGGTGTTACAATCATTCAGAGCCGCTAATACCTCCCCTAGCAGTACACGGAGGTTTTCTAGCTTAAACTTAAAATTTGAAATGTCTGAATCCACTCTATTTGGATCAGATCCGTCACCTGCAGATTGAAGCTCTCCGTCCTCATGTTCTGCAAATTGTGACGCAGTATCTGACATGGCCCTATTATTATCAGCGCACTCTGTTCTCTGTAGAGACAATCCGGATCATGCAGGGAAAGAAACAGACTTGTGACTGAATTTCTGATGCGTAGCAAAAGCGCCAAAATAGGCCCCTCCCCCTCACACACAACAGTGAGGGAAGTTCAGTGAACTGTCTTAAATTAAAATAAACGACAGCCAAGTGGAAAACAGTGCCCAAAATAATTTTTCACCCAGTACCTCAGATAAATAAACGATTAAACATGCCAGCAAAACGTTTAAAATCAAATAAAAAGAAGTGTCATTAAAAAGCCTGCTGCTAGTCGTTCCCACTGCAAGTTAGGCTAAAAGTTATATGCATACAGTATTATCCCAGTGAAGTGCCATTCCCCAGAATACTGAAGTGTAAACATATATACATAACAGCCTGATACCAGTTGCTACTACTGCATTTAAGGCTGAACTTACATTATATCGGTATTGGCAGTATTTTCTCAGTCAATTCCATTCCTCAGAAAATAATATACTGCAACATACCTCTTTGCAGGTGAACCTGCCCGCTGTCCCCTGATCTGAAGTTTACCTCACTCCTCAGAATGGCCGAGAACAGCAAAATGAATCTTAGCTACGCCGGCTAAAATCATACAAAAAACTCAGGTAGATTCTTCTTCAAATTCTACCTGAGAAGGAACAACACACTCCGGTGCTGTTTTAAAATAACAAACTTTTGATTGAAGATATAAAAACTAAGTATAATCACCACAGTCCTCTCACACATCCTATCTATTAGTTGGGTGCAAGAGAATGACTGGGTGTGACGTAGAGGGGAGGAGCTATATAGCAGCTCTGCTTGGGTGATCCTCTTGCACTTCCTGTTGGGGAGGAGTTAATATCCCAGAAGTAATGATGACCCGTGGACTGACTACACTTAACAGGAGAAATATTGTTTATGTAATTTTATGTAATATAAATAAATCCCAGCAAATGAGTCTCAGATTAATAAACATTTAATTTTATATCAATTTAAACACATTCTACCACAATGGGTGGAACAGCTCTAACGCTCATACTGGAAGATCCCAAATGTCAGTCAATCCACATTCACACAAACCCCAACCACCAAACAGATCCACTAACCAGAGCACAAAAAATTCAACATACATACAAAATCATTCAACACATGATATAGAACAAATACACATAAAAGTGTAAGACAAATATAAACTTTCAAGTATAAACAAGAGCATCCCCCCCAGCGTCCCAAGGGGGTGATAATACAACACCATCTGCTGTGGAAAAAAGGTGAGTCTCTGTGTTAGATAAGTCCCAAGATGGGTCTCCTTGAGAGTAAAAAGACACACAAATCTTGTCAAGCAATGTGATCCTTATTTCTTATAATGCAGAAGAAGCTGTATATTCACACTTGCGCAAGTGACAGAATGTATCTTTAAGGGAATGAATATAGTTTGCAACAGTTGCTATTTGCAAAGCCAGAGACTAGACCACGCATAAATCATGTGTATCCATATAGCTATATACACTCTTGAAAGGCTGCTGAATCTCACTTTCATCTGTGAACAATATATTTTTCAGGCTTTTAGAAATTCAGTCGTTCAAAGCAGACCATTACAAAATGACAACCTTTTTTCCAAATGGTGTATATACTGGTGTTTAGACATAGTCCTTATATCTGTGTATGCTTGTTAATTGCAACTGGTAAAATATTCAGTCTTACTCATGATCATTATAATCTCAGTATCTCAGAGTTGAAAACATTTGTGAGTGTGCAATAAAGATTTGGGTTCCACACGAAAGCCTAATGAGATTATGAAAAAAGGTTCTTTCCCATGCATGAATTGTGCTTTATGCCATTCTATGCAACAAGGGGATTCTGTCACACATCCCTACTCAGGAAAAAGGATCCATATTAAAGGAAGAGTCTCCTGCAATTCTAAATTTGTAATTTATGTAATTAAGTGCCCGTGTGGCCTGGCATATGTAGGGGAGACGACCCAGACCATCAGAGACAGGATCCGTCAACATAAGGCAGCAATAGGCAAAGTTGATGAAGATGCCCCTGTGGCACACCATTTTACCAGAGCATCTCACAATAAAAATCAGCTCAGATTCAAAATAGTAGATGGGGTACCCCCATTATGTAGAGGAGGTGATAGACAAATGTTACTGTTTCAGAAAGAAGCACAATGGATAAGAAAATTAGACACTTTGGCCCCTCGGGGCCTCAATAGGGACATCTCATGGGGCAATTTCATTTAAGTCCTCTAGAGTGAATACAGGACACTATGGCTTTAGTGTTCTGTTTGTCAGACAATATATTCCTCTCGGTGAACAGTATGCTATCCTGAAACATGTAGAGATAGATATTTATAACATCTCCATGAAACGTGGTTAGGACATTAGAATAGGTAACTATAGAGATAGATATCTATAACATTTCCATGAAACGTGGTTAGGACATTAGAATAGGTAACCATAGGGAGTGTAGATTACTTGGATTTCTTTGGAGTCTATTTATAGATCCATTGGAGGGGGCCCATAATGTTTTTGAATATAGTTAAATAATGCAGAATAACTATAAGAAGAGAGATGAAGGTATGGTTCTTAAATATCAAGCTGATGCCATTGGCATATCTGTATCTGTTATTCAATCAGTGTCATATTAGGGGTTAAACGTCTGGATCCCTATCTATATAGGTCTCCTTGAATTAAGAGTAGACATCTGATATAATATTAATATTGACGAATACAGATTAAGTTATATAATACATGAAGGATGAGAAGGGGATTAAGTACTTTCATTGGCATATTTCAATAGGTCGAGAATAAGATATAGATATCCCTTGTCTAATACTATGTTCTCTCTTTTAATTAGTGCAAGAAATTTGAATGTGTAATGTACAAAGTAAAATAATGATGACTCTGTCAGTGTATCTGATGTGATACTAAGTCATTTAATATACTTGTATATCCCCCTGTGAATGACACCTTTTCTAATTAATGTTGGATATTTGACTTTGAAATACTTTAAGAACAGCCAATTTAGACTAACATGGGCCGAATCAGAGAAGACTTATAAGACGGGTTAAAAATATTAAGTATTACGGTTAACATTTAAATTATACCCTCTGATTTCAGGCTTAACGAATAGCGGTGATACTTTATATCATGTGGATTACTTGTGGGCAAAAGGCAGATCCACGGCGGAGCTTGGAAGTATATTTTTGCAATTGCTGGCGCTGTGAATGAGGTGTGACGTAAGAGGGGTGTGTGTGTGGAGTGAACCAATCCTGTTGAACCTCTGTCCGTTAAGTAAAGCACCTATCGCAGACACCTGCATAATCCTTGACAAAGGGCGGAGTCCCAAAACGCGCGTTGGATAACCGAGACGCCATCACCTGCACCTGCTGGTATCCAGAGTCTGAGTTTCAAACGAGTGCCTACACGCTCATATCCTGGTATGACTGAACTGAGGAGGTAAGAGACCGAAGCGGTCTGAAGAATTCCATTTCCACACTCGATGAAGGAATAAGTCTCACAGCGTCACTGAAGTCTCAGAGACATTGGACATTCCAGGTAACACAGTAACTAATCTTTTACAACTGAGTTGTGTTATACATCAGATCATCTGAAACAAGGGGTACGCTGTGAGTGAAGTATCACAGTGTGAGGTTGGTTTTTATGGCTAAACAGTACCTTGGTAGTCATAACCGGTTGAAATTGGAACTTTATTGCACACTCACAAATGTTTTCAACTCTGAGATACTGAGATTATAATGATCATGAGTAAGACTGAATATATTACCAGTTGCAATTAACAAGCATACACAGATATAAGGACTATGTCTAAACACCAGTATATACACCATTTGGAAAAAAAGGTTGTCATTTTGTAATGGTCTGCTTTGAATGACTGAATTTCTAAAAGCCTGAAAAATATATTGTTCACAGATGAAAGTGAGATTCAGCAGCCTTTCAAGAGTGTGTATAGCTATATGGATACACATGATTTATGAGTGGTCTAGTCTCTGGCTTTGCAAATAGCAACTGTTGCAAACTATATTCATTCCCTTAAAGATACATTCTGTCACTTGCGCAAGTGTGAATATACAGCTTCTTCTGCATTATAAGAAATAAGGATCACATTGCTTGACAAGATTTGTGTGTCTTTTTACTCTCAAGGAGACCCATCTTGGGACTTATCTAACACAGGGACTCTCCTTTTTTCCACAGCAGATGGTGTTGTATTATCACCCCCTTGGTACGCTGGGGGGTGCTCTTGTTTATACTTGAAAGTTTATATTTGTCTTACACTTTTATGTGTATTTGTTCTATATCATGTGTTGAATGATTTTGTATGTATGTTGAATTTTTTGTGCTCTGGTTAGTGGATCTGTTTGGTGGTTGCTGTTTGTGTGAATGTGGATTGACTGACATTCTTCCAGTATCAGCGTTAGAGCTGTTCCACCCATTGTGGTAGAATGTGTTTAAATTGATATAAAATTAAATCTTTATTCATCTGAGACTCGTTTGCTGGGATTTATTTATATTATATTTATTTGAGTAATTGACCCTACTCTATCCCGTGCATGAGCACATAGATATAAGAAACCTGAAGATAGTGCTGTCACCTGTTTTATTTTTTTAATGTAATTTTATGTGTTTATTTTATATATTTGTTTTTCTTTTACAAGTTCAGATAAAACTTGCTCATACTCAAAGTTTTGGGAAATGATATGTACAGTTAGCTTTAAGAACAATACTTGGAAAACATTCAATTTGGTCATCAACAACAGATATAACAATACACAGTAAGTGCATTCTTATATAAAATATTGCTGGAATTTAATGTGTAGTTGTTCTAGCTGTACAAATACAAATAGAGTAATTATCAGTACAAGCCTTATGGGTTTTTTTTTTTTTTTTAAAAAAAAGGTGAATTTCCAAATAAAACATGAACAAAAGATGCACATAATTAGGAGCATTGATTTAGTCTTAAAATATATTAAACAATATTTAGGCCATGTTGGAGGGTGATGTAAAAAAATGGTTGCTTCATATTTATCAGTAGATAATATTTAGGGATTTCCAGTCAAATTAAGTAGCTTTGTCACAAAATTAACCTTTCCCTTTCAGCAGAGGGATTCCTGGTTCTCAACACTGTATTATTTACAATTGCTGTAAGGTTACAGCAGAATAAAGCTCTGATATAACATGACAGTCTGAGTGCTTATGATGGTTTGCTTGAGTGATCTAACTGAAGGCACTGACATTCCATTAACAAATAACATTGTTTAGGAAAAGATGATAGGAAGCAGGAACAGGGCAGTCACGTCCTACTCCACATGGAGACTCACCTCGCAACCTGTTTTGTGCACAGTTTACCCCGCGAACATGATCCAAGTGACATTTCACAAATTCCTGGATAAATGTTGCTACACTCTGCCAGAAGTGAGACAGGCTGTGTCATGCACAGATCAATAATAGCACTGTTTTATCAGCTCCAGAGTAAAAAAAAAAAAAAGTTTGCTATCTGGCAAAAGCCACGGCCCTAGAGGACCTGAAATATATAAATAGAATAACCTATAAAAGAGGACTACTGGACAAAGCTGTGTAGGTTAAACAAAAAAAAGTATTAGAATGTTTTATATGTACAACTGTATGTTGTTTCTAAAAGAGATTAGCTAAAAAAAATAAACTGGTAAAAAGTGAGATAATCAACAATTTAAAGAAAAGACTAAAAATATATCTCTACGTCCTATAACTGCTAGTATGTAATATACATATTAAATCACCTAAGTGGAATATAAATAGGTTAGTTATGAGTAGTAAACATCTTTGCAATATACATTCAGACTGTATTTTACTTAGACTCATGTTAATGTTTTCCTGTAATCCGACAATAAGGCAGGAACATTGTGGGGTTTTTTTCCCCACTGCTGCCACAAAAGCAAGAGTGCATCTTAGAAATTTCTGAATTTTACACAGTGAATGCTTTACCAGAGAAGGGATTTATGGATATCTGTTCATAAATGGCCACAACAGAGGAGAAATGATAAACACATTTAGATTCTTTTCAAGGAGTGTGTCAATGGACTGCAAAATATTGTAGATGTTTAAATACTTTTAACACATTTATTTTGTACGCAAATGTTTTGCAATGCTTAGTTGGCATTGCATGCAATAATTAGAAAAAAGCAAAATGTTTTGGACTAATCCTTGGTTTCGTTTCTGTTGATACATAATATCTTATTATGATATGACCTCCGTACATTCAAGTGTTAGATAAAAAATGTACTTTAACAAAGCAATATTTAATTGCAAGCTCTGCAGCTCAAATACATTTCATGATGTAAATGAAGATAATAACAAAAAAAACAAATGCAGCACAATATAAGGCTAGATTACGAGTGGGTTGCTGTTTATCGCTCCTGCTTGCACGCTAGAAGTAAGTTTTTTGTGAGCGCCGGGTAGCACATGTATTACAAGTTGAAAGTAAAAAAGTTTTCACACAAGTGCTAACCCGACTCATGCAAAAAGCCGAACTTCGAATATCGCAACCACATTAACATATTCCCCCATAAATTGCATAAATATGATTTTGCATTTTCAGCTACTTGACTCCAAAGGGCTCCCATGCATATATATATATATATACACACACACACACATATATATATATATATATATATATACAGTATATATATATATATATATATATATATATATACACACATACATACGTATATATATATATATATATATATATATATATACACACACATGTGTGCACATATGTATTTGTGTGTGTGTATGTGTATATATGTCTGTAAATACATATATGCACATATAAATACATAAATACATATTTACACACATACATATTTTAAATAATTTTTATTAGATATTGTTTTTATGAGTGTAACTGTGCTTTTAAATGTATTTTTAATGTGTTATTGTGCAACTTTTTAGTCAACCGTAACAGTTAACCAGCAATCTGAAGTCGCGCTATCCTTATGCAAGCTAAATTCGGTTGTGCTTGAGAGAACGCATTTACATTCAACCTGTAATACAAGCGCTAATTCTGACGTGCGCAAAGAACTGTAATACATCCCTTTTTGCTTGTGCGCAACTGTTAGCACGCCTCTCTTAATCTAGCCCATAATAGGCAATCACCTGTTTAATTCATTTTAGTCTTTTTATTTTGGAAACAACATTGAATTTAAGAACAAAATTGATCATTTGTATTACTTTCTAGAATAAATGACTCTCCTGTTTGATGTAGTATTTCTGCCGATAAGTGAGTTTGCAAATATTTGCTCTAGTCATGATTTTCTTTACAATAAGACAATGCTATAGAGTCACATTACAAGTGGCACGCTATTGATAAGGCAGGTCGCGATAAGCAGTATGGCTGAACCACGCATACATTAGCGCGCAACTTGATATTACAAGTCAATGGTAAATCCCATTTATGAGAGAAGAGTTAGCACAGCCGACATCTCTTTAGCACAACCCATCCATTTGATAGATATCATGACCGTGCTAAACAGCACTAGTATTGCAAGCTAAAAGTTATAGTTTGCACTTAAGCAAAGTGTAAGGGTTAAAAAAAATGTTCACAAAACACAACACACACTTTGGAGCCCTTCCCAGCCAAATACCTTGAAACATGCAATATCATTTTTATTTATTTTTTAATATATATTTTAATAGAAATATTTAAATATATCTGTATATATGCATATAGATATATAGGTATAGATATATTTATTATTAAAAATATAATGAAATAGAGAAATATAGATTTAAAAATAAAAATGTTGTTCTATGAAAACAGATAAAAAACAAGGCACTTTTTGGGTTATGCCCTAACCATATTTTTCCCACGTATGAGGCTTGATCTTCACCTAGACAAAAACAAGCTTACTGCAGCTATGTTAGTTCCTTGTTGAGTCCCACTCTCTTGCTGTGCATGCAAAGAGCCTCAAAGGATCCATCTCCCTAAGGGTGACTAGGAAACCATACATAGAAACCTTGCAAAATAACTAAAGATGGATACAGCTGTAATGCACTGACATGGCCCATAAAGACTCAAATGTGTGCGGTTAGCATTTTAACTATCTAAAGTCAGAGAAGAATTGGTTTGTATTTCACTGATAAACCAAATGATTACTCCTCAGAAAGGTTTTCATTATAAAAGGCACTAGTGGGCTAAAAAGCTGCTCCCTGAATAGGAAACATCCCATAGGAGATATGACAGCTATGTTTATTCTCCAATAGCCACTTTTGTTTGACATAGTTTAGTTCCAAATTCTGAGGAGACAAAATGTAAATGGCGCATATCATCAAGGATAGATCTGTGAGCAATCGGAAGGCAGTGATAAAGTGCTGTAAAAGCTACAACATATTTCTGCACATTACTGGCTCAGTACTCAAATATTTGCTAATATACTTAGTAAAAGAAATATCAATACAAAATCATATCCACTTCAATATGGAGGTCTTTTGCACTGCGCCTTTGAGTTTCTGTGTAGAATAGATGGTATGTTATAATAAAGCTTAACAAAACAATACATACCATGTGCATCCATGTCTTCTTCCATGCTTATACTAAAATTATTTTTTTGCATAACAAACATTACTTTTGTTAACATATTTAAATCTCAATATTGATTCAGTCAGTCAATGTTTAACAAACAAGACATCTGCCAATAAGCATCAATCCAAAATAGCTGTCACTCTGTAGGTTCACCTATTAGCTTATACACCAATAGAAAACTATAAAAACAGGTATAACTCAGAACCTGCTATAACAGTCTCCAAAAGCAAATCATTTTCTAGCTATGTGATAAACAGAAAGTTATATTTTTACATTCCATGCACCAACACAGAGAACTGTGTATCTGAAAAGCAATTCAAGTTCCTTGAGATTAGTTAAAATAAAAAAAAGGAGAAACCCCTCCCCCCCCAAAAAAAAAGTACATCGGACACCAGATGTTGCCTATTCGTCAGGTTGAATAAACTTCAAAAATCTGTTTTAAAATTAGTGGAATATTTATAAATCATATATGTATGTGTTGGTTTGTCTTTAGAGACTTGTGGTGGATTAGAAAGTACTGACTGCAAAAAACATCTGTCTTTGTCTATCACACTCGAGTCTGTGCCAACAACACTATCTTATGGGGATCACTGAAAGCTCTGGATGTGAAGAATACATATGGTGGTACAAATAATAGCATGCACTGAACTATGCCATACTCAATGGAATGTCTTATCCCTTCAAAGCAAATTATCCTTCCTTAAAAGATTGTCAATTGTTTTTTTAAATCATAACCAATGTAAAACTAAATTTCACTTAAATAATGTTTTTTTTTCCTTCTCTGAAATGTGTCCAGTATATTTAATGTAATTAATTTATTTTTTTGTCCACACTATTATCTAAAAAAAAAAAAAAAAGTTAATTTTGTCATGGGAGCAGAATGCCTTCAAAATAATGTTTTCCCCTTCTATGCAGCCAATACCCATTCAGTAGCTTCTTTCTGTTTTGGCTCAGAAAAATGTAAGTGTAATGTTGAAGACGACTCTGGTTATACCAGAAACAGAACTCGTCTTGGGATGGTCACTCAGCATTTCCGTTCCTGTCAGCCACAAGAGGTCTTAGCAGAAGGCACTTTGCAGCACATCCACATAAACATCTGAACAACTGTGCTTTCAAGGATAAGCCAAAACAACAACAAAAACCTTTCAGTGCATGAGTTATACTTTCAAATGTTTGTAATGGCAAAATTCCAAAGTTCAGCTCTTTTGAAATTTGCCCAAAAAACCATAATCTAAAAAAGCAAAACCCCCCAAAAAATTAAAAAAAAACAACCTAACACTAAAGCCCCAAATAGGTACTCACATTTTCAGAAGTCTGGCGGAGAAGATCTTCTTCCAGGCCGGTCCATCATTATCAGCAACATCGAAGGCAGCGCGGAGCAGAGGTCTGGAGCGGTCTTTCCAGAAGTGGCAATTTGAACAGCCAATAGGATTTCAGTATCTCTAATCCTATTGGCTGTTTTGAAAAATTCAGCCAATAGGAATGCAAGGTACCCCAAATTGATTGTGGTACCTTGCATTCAATATTCAGTATACCACGGACATCAGATGAAGAGGAGCCTCCATATAGCCGAGGACCGCCGCCACCACAGATGACCACCACCGAGGACCGCCACATTTGGAAAGACCGCTCTGGACCACCACTCCGCGCCACCTTCGCTGTGGATGAAGATGATGGACCCGCCTGGAAGAAGACCTTCTCCGCCAGACTTCTGAAACAGTGAGTGCCTATTTGGGGCTTTAGTGATAGTTTTTTTTTGTTTGTTTTTTAGGGGGGTTTTGTTTTTTTAGATTAGTTTTTTTTGGGGCAAATTTCAAAAGAGCTGAATGCCCTTTTAAGGGCAGTAAAAAATAACTGAATGTCCTCATAAGGGCAATGCCCATACAAATGCCCCTTTAGGGGCAATGGGTAGTTTAGGTTTATTAGTGTTATGTTTATTTTTATTTTGGGGGGCTTGGTGGGTGGGGGGTTTTACTGTATGGGGGGACTTTGTTTATTTTGAATGTAAAAGAGCTGTTAAACTTAGGGCAATGCCTTACAAAAAGCACTTTTAAGTAGTAGTAGTTTAGTATTAGATTAGGGGGTGTTTTTATTTTGGGGGGAATTTTTATTTTTATAGGGTTATTAGTTTAGGTTTAATTTTATTATTTTTGATAGCTTTGTTTATTTTTTCAGTATTTTTATTTTTTTATAGCTTGGGGGGTTGTATTTTCAAAACATAGACTGCCCTCTGGGCAGACTTATCAACTAGTAGAAAATAAAGTGGTTTTCATTTGCACATTTACAAAAAGTATAGAACTCTGTAGGTTTTCTGCCTTTTCAGCATCCTGCTCACATGCAGAATGCTTGTTCATCTCCAATACAGAGCAAAGATTTGAGGCAGTAACACAGGATGCAATACTGTGCATCACAAAATAACTGGTTTGTAAGCGCAGTGGAATTTGCTTTATTTACAGAGGTAAAGACTATTACAATGTGTCAAAACATTAAATACATTTTACAAATATATATGTTACATATTACACCTCGTACAAAATAGTAATTTTTTTCTTTGCAAACGTTTCAGAGGTGTAATATGTAACATATATATTTGTAAAATGTATTAAATTTTAATTAAAGGTAAGCATAAATTGTGTTATCTTTCCTATGACATGGAGAGTCCACAACGTCATTCCAATTACTAGTGGGAACCAATACCCAAGCTAGAGGACATGGAATGAACAGGGAGGCAGAAAAAAGGCAGGAAGACCTAAACAGAAGGCACCACTGCTTGAAGAACCTTTCTCCCAAAAGATGCCTCGGGCGAGGCAAAAGTATCAAATTTGTAGAATTTGGAAAAAATATGCAAAGAGGAACATGTTGGCGCCTTGCAAATCTATTCCACTGAAGATTTATCTTTGAAAGCCCAAGAAGAGGAGACAGCCCTAGTGGAATGAGCCGTAATTCTCTCAGGAGGCAGTTGACCAGCAGACTCATAAGTCAAACGAATACTGTAATACTTCTTAACCAGAGGGAAAATGTAGTAAAAAAGGCCTTCTGACCCTTACGCTTTCCAGAGAAAACAACAAAAGGGGCAGAAGAAAGCCTAAAGATTTCAGTAGCTTGAAGGAAAACCTTAGAGCATGAACAACATTCAAGTTATGCAAAAGACGTTCCTTATGAGAAGAAGGATTAGGACAAAAAGAAGGAACTACAAATTCCTGATTAAAAATTAGATCCGACACAAGGTTAGGAAAAACCCAAATTAGTACGAAGGACTGTCTTATCTGCATGAAAGATAAGAAACGAGGAAACACTCTGCAGAGCCGAGAGTTCAGAAACTCTGCGAGCTGAAGAAATAGTAAGGAGAAACAAAACCTTCCAAGGTAACAACTTTATATCTACAACCTGCATCGGCTCAAACAGAGCCTGTTGCAAAACTTTAAGAACTAGGATAAGTCTCCAAGGAGAAGCAACAGGTTTAAACACAGGTCTGATTCTGACCAGGGTCTGAACAAAAAACAATCCGGCAACTCTGCCAGACATTGGTGCAAAAGGATAGACAGAGCAGAAATCTGACTGACTGACAAACCTTTCTTCCAGGCCATCCTGAAGAAAGGATAGAATTCTTGGAATCCTCACTTCGCTCCAAGAATTTTTTTTTACTTCACACCAAAAAAAGATATTGACGCCATACCTTATGGGAAATTTTATGAGAAACAGGTTTACGAGCTTGAGGCATAGTATCAAAGACTGCCTTCAAAAAAACCTTGTCTAGACAGGACTAGACATTCAATCTCCAAGCAGTCAGATTGAGAGAATCTAGATCTGGATAGAGGAAAAGACCCTAAATGAGAAGGTACTTCCTCAAAAGTAACTTCCAAGAGGGAAGAGATGACACCTTCACCAGATCTGCAACCCAGATTCTGTGAGGCCAGGCAGGATCTAGTAGTATCACAGATGCTCTCTCCTGCTTGATACAAGCAATGACTCGAGGAAGTAGAGCAAACGGAGGGAACAGGTAAGCTAGCCTGAAATCTCAAGGAACCGTCAGGACATTTATTAAGGCAGCCTGAGGATCTCTTGAACCTGAACCGTACTTTGGAAGCTTGGCGTTCTGACGAGACGCCATCAGATCCAATTCCGGAACCCTCCACATGAGGGTATTCTGGAGAACACCTCCGGATACAGAGCACACTCCCTGGGATGAAAAGTCTGTCTGCTCAGAAAAACTGCCTTACAGTTGTGGGAAGTGGATGGCAGATAGCAGACAATCATGAGCTTCCGCCCACTGCAGATTGTGAGTCACCTCCTTTAAAGCCAAGGAACTCAGAGTTCCCCCCCTGGTGGGTGAAATAAGCCACTGAGGTGATGATGTCCTGACTGGAAACTGATAAACCGGACTTAAGCTAATTGAGGCCAAGCTATCAATTGAAGATGCTCTCAACTCCAAGAAGATTATGGGGAGAAGATATTCCTCCCGAGTTCACAGACCCTGAACTTTGAGAAAGGCCCAATAGGCTGGCATCCCTAGTCAAAGCCACCCTAGAAAGTCTCAGGAAACAAGAGTTCCGAGCCAGAAAATCCTGTGAAATCCACCATGAGAGAAAGACTAACAGCTTGTGAACACACATTCAAGGTGCAAGTAGCTGGTTTCAAACTTCAAACCCTCTACTAGTTAGGCAGCTAAGGTAATCATCAGGCTACTACAGCTGGCTGTCCTTGATAGGGGATCTAGATCTATCCTCTGCGATAAATCTGAATGGACTCTGTTCCACTGATGGAGCATGCATAGTTGCAGAGTTCTCAGATGAAAACTAGCAAAAAAGAAGGAAGTCCATGGAAGCAATCATAAGACTAATCACCTCCATGCATAGAGCCACAATGGGCGAATAGCAGACTGGAGAGAAAGGCATGAAGAAAGAAGATGGGATTTTCTGACATCCATCAGGAAAATATTCATGGATAGGGAAACTATGATTGTCCCTAAGAAAAACACACCCTTGTAGCTGAAACAAGGGAACTCCTTTTCTGATGCACTTTCCATCCATAGAGACAACAACATCTCTGTATGAGATTTTGCTAGATGAAAATATGGCGCATGAACCAAGATGCCGCCTAGGTAAGGTGCCACAGCAATTCCCTGTGATCGGACCACTGCTTAAAGAGCCCCCAGAACTGTAAATATTCTGAGAGCCGGGGCAAGAACACAAACTGGAAATGTTTGTCCAGAGAGGCAAACCTCAGAAAACGATGATAATCTTTGATGGGAACATGAAGAGATGCGTCCTTCTGGTCTAAGGTCATCATGTGACCTTCCTGAACCCAGAAAAGAATGGAACTAAAAGTTTCCATTTTGAAGGACGGAAACCTGAGGAATTTGAAAGGCACTCTAGTTCAACTCCTGGCATAGGAAAGGACGAAAAAGCCTACCTAACCTAGTATTCCCAGGCGGTCTTCCATCCAGGTACTGACCAGGCCTGAGCCTTCTTAACTTCCGAGATCAGACAGAATCAGGCACATTCAGGGTAGTGAGGTGGTATTCCATATCTTTTGAGAGCCTCAAGATATCTCTGACCGAAGGAACCCTGAGGCTAAAATAAAATTCTTGACCCTGCTCCTCTACGGGAACTGGAACAAGCACTCCCAGGTAAGACAGGTCCTTCACAATGTTGAAGAAGACCACTCTCTTGTCAGAACTGCAGGAAACTTAAATAGGAAAAATTGCCCTTGGAGAAGCAAGACCTGAAACCCATTCTGAAACCTAGAGATACTATTTTCCCTGTCCCAGGATCTGGGAATACTTCCAAACCGGAGGAAAAAAAACTTTAACTATCATGCTAGCATCACAGATAAAATTATTAGCAAGGCTCAGAATCTGGATCCTATCTAGGATCTTACCTTCAGAAACTATACCAGACAAAACATTGCCTCAGCAATATTTGCGATTGGTGACATTGAAAAAATTTCTGAGAAAGAATATCGTTCTTAAGTAAGCCATTAGTTTCCATCCATGGTAAACTAGAAAGAATAACTATCCTCAACAGGGATAGCGAAACTCTGAGTCTTAATGTAGGAAAACAGAGGCAGTCAAAAATAGTCCCGGAGTCCCAGAAGCTAACAGAATGCTTGGAAAAAATCTCCAAATATCCTAAGAGATCATCATGCCCCAAAGAGAGCAAAGAATACAGTAAAAAACCAATAGGTATATTTATCTATCCTTTTAAATTTGTAAGATTGTTTGTGTTTATTTTCTTAAAGTAAAAGTACATATTTGTGAGCACACTCCATTTTGTTCATATAAAACAAAAATGGAGAGGTCTATATGGTGTATTTATGTTCTCTTGAATATAGTCTGTATTCAATTAGAACACTATACAATATTTATGTGACTGAATTTAATATTGTTTTATCACCAACTGAATGTACATCCACTATGTATTTTTATCTATTCATTGTAATAGCCAATGCACTGTAATATGTTAAAATAATTTTCTTTCATGTAAATAGCAAGAGTCCATGAGCTAGTGACGTATGGGATATACATTCCTACCAGGAGGGGCAAAGTTTCCCAAACCTCAAAATGCCTATAAATACACCCCTCACCACACCCACAAATCAGTTTTACAAACTTTGCCTCCTATGGAGGTGGTGAAGTAAGTTTGTGCTAGATTCTACGTTGATATGCGCTCCGCAGCAGGTTGGAGCCCGGTTTTCCTCTCAGCGTGCAGTGAATGTCAGAGGGATGTGAGGAGAGTATTGCCTATTTGAATTCAATGATCTCCTTCTACGGGGTCTATTTCATAGGTTCTCTGTTATCGGTCGTAGAGATTCATCTCTTACCTCCCTTTTCAGATCGACGATATACTCTTATTTATATACCATTACCTCTGCTGATTTTCGTTTCAGTACTGGTTTGGCTTTCTACAACATGTAGATGAGTGTCCTGGGGTAAGTAAATCTTATTTTCTGTGACAATCTAAGCTATGGTTGGGCACTTTTTTATAAAGTTCTAAATATATGTATTCAAACATTTATTTGCCTTGACTCAGGATGTTCAACATTCCTTATTTCAGACAGTCAGTTTCATATTTGGGATAATGCATATGAATAAATAATTTTTTTCTTACCTTAAAAATTTGACTTTTTCCCTGTGGGCTGTTAGGCTCGCGGGGGCTGAAAATGCTTCATTTTATTGCATCATTCTTGGCGCAGACTTTTTTGGCGCAAAATTTTTTTTTCTGTTTCCGGCGTCATACGTGTCGCCGGAAGTTGCGTCATTTTTTACGTTCTTTTGCGCCAAAAGTGTCGGCGTTCCGGAAGTGGCGTCATTTTTGGCGCCAAATGCATTTAGGCGCCAAATAATGTGGGCGTCATTTTTGGCGCTAAAAAAATATGGGCGTCACTATTGTCTCCACATTATTTAAGTCTCATTTTTTATTGCTTCTGGTTGCTAGAAGCTTGTTCACTGGCATTTTTTCCCATTCCTGAAACTGTCATTTAAGGAATTTGATCAATTTTGCTTTATATGTTGTTTTTTCTATTGCATATTGCAAGATGTCCCACGTTGAAACTGAGTCAGAAGATACTTCTGGAAAATCGCTGCCTGGGGCTGGAGCTACCAAAGCTAAGTGTATCTACTGTAAACTTATGGTATCTGTTCCTCCAGCTGATGTTTGTACTGTTTTGTCATGACAAACTCTTAATGCAGATAATATTTCCTTTAGTACTGTTACATTACCTGTTGCTGTTCTGTCAACATCTAATATTCAGAGTGTTCCTGATAACATAAGAGATTTTGTTTCTAAATCCATTAAGAAGGCTATGTCTGTTATTCCTCCTTCTAGTAAACGTAAAAAGTCTTTTAAAACTTCTAATTTTTCAGATGAATTTTTAAATGAACATCATCATTCTGATTCTGATAATGGTTCTTCTGGTTCAGAGGATTCTGTCTCAGAGGTTGATGCTGATAAATCTTCATATTTATTTAAAATGAAATTTATTCGTTCTTTACTTAAAGAAGTCCTAATTGCATTAGAAATTGAGGATTCTGGTCCTCTTGATTCTAAATCTAAACGTTTAGATAAGGTTTTTAAATCTCCTGTAGTTATTCCAGAAGTTTTTCCTGTCCCTAGTGCTATTTCTGAAGTAATTTCCAGGGAATGGAATAATTTGGGTAATTCATTTACTCCTTCTAAACGTTTAAAGCAATTATATCCTGTGCCATCTGACAGATTTGAGTTTTGGGACAAAATCCCTAAAGTTGATGGGGCTGTCTCTACTCTTGTTAAGCATACTACTATTCCTACGGCAGATGGTACTTCCTTAAGGATCCTTTAGTTAGGAAAATTGAATCCTTTCTAAGAAAAGCTTACTTGTGTTCAGGTAATCTTCTTAGACCTGCTATATCTTTAGCGGATGTTGCTGCAGCTTCATCTTTTGGTTAGAAGCTTTAGCGCAACAAGTAACAGATCATAATTCTCATAGCATTTTTAGTCTTCAACATGCTAATATTTTTATTTGTAATGCCATCTTTGATATCATTAGAGTTGATGTCAGGTATATGTCTCTAGCTATTTTAGCTAGAAGAGCTTTATGGCTTAAGACTTGGAATGCTGTTATGTCTTCTAAGTCTACTCTGCTTTCCCTTTCTTTCCAGGGTAATAATCGTTTTCGTTCCTTTTGTCACCACAAGGAACAAAAACCTAATCCTTCATCCTCAGGAGCGGTATCAGTTTGAGAACCATCTCCAGTCTGGAATAAATCCAAGCCTTTTAGAAAATCAAAGCCAGCTCCTAAATCCAGATGAAGGTGCAGCCCTCATTCCAGCTCAGCTGGTAGGGGGCAGATTACGTTTTTTCTAAGAAATTTGGATCAATTCCGTTCACAATCTTTGGATTCAGAACATTGTTTCAGAAGGGTACAGAATTGGCTTCAAGATAAGGCCTCCTGCATAGAGATTTTTTCTTTCCCGTGTCCCAGTAAACCCAGCGAAGGCTCAAGCATTTCTGAAATGTGTTTCAGATCTAGAGTTGACTGGAGTAATTTTGCCAGTTCCAGTTCTGGAACAGGGACTGGGGTTTTATTCAAATCTCTTCATTGTACCAAAGAAGGAAGATTCCTTCAGACCAGTTCTGGATCTAAAAATATTGAATTCGTTATGTAAGGATACCAACATTCAAAATGGTAACTGTAAGGACTATCCTGCCTTTTGTTCAACAAGGGCATTATATGTCTACTATAGATTTACAGGATGCATATCTGCATATTCCGATTCATCCAGATCACTATCAGTTTCTGAGATTCTCTTTCCTAGACAAGCATTACCAGTTTGTGGCTCTGCCATTTGGCCTAGCTACAGCTCCAAGAATTTTTACGAAGGTTCTCGGTGCCCTTCTGTCTGTAATCAGAGAACAGGGTATTGGTATTCCTTATTTGGACGATATCTTGGTACTTGCTCAGTCTTCACATTTAGCAGAATCTCATTCGAATCGACTTGTGTTGTTTCTTCAACATCATGGTTGGAGGATCAATTTACCAAAAAGTTCATTGATTCCTCAGACTTAGGTAACCTTTTTAGGTTTTCAGATAGATTCAGTATCCATGACTCTATCTTTGATAGACATGAGACGTCTAAAGTTGATATCAGCTTGTCGAAACCTTCAGTCACAATCTTTCCCTTCGGTAGCCTTATGCATGGAAATTCTAGGTCTTATGACTGCGGCATCGGACGCGATCCCCTTTGCTCGTTTTTCATGCGGCCTCTTCAGCTCTGTATGCTGAACCAGTGGTGCAGGGATTACACAAAGATATCTCAATTAATATCTTTAAAACCGATTGTACGACACTCTCTGACGTGGTGGACAGATCACCATCGTTTAGTTCAGGGGGCTTCTTTTGTTCTTCCGACCTGGACTGTAATTTCAACAGATGCAAGTCCTACAGGTTGGGGAGCTGTGTGGGGGTCTCTGACAGCACAAGGGGTTTGGGAATCTCAGGAGGTGAGATTACCGATCAATATTTTGGAACTCCGTGCAATTTTCAGAGCTCTTCAGTCTTGGCCTCTTCATTTGTTTTCAGACAGACAATGTCACAACTGTGGCATACATCAATCATCAAGGAGGGACTCACAGTCCTCTGGCTATGAAAGAAGTATCTCGAATTCTGGTATGGGCGGAATCCAACTCCTGTCTAGTTTCTGCGGTTCATATCCCAGGTATAGACAATTGGGAAGCGGATTATCTCAGTCGCCACACGTTTCATCCGGGCGAATGGTCTCTTCTCCCAGAGGTATTTCTTCAGATTGTTCAAATATGGGGTCTTCCAGAAATAGATTTGATGGCTTCTCATCTAAACAAGTAACTTCCCAGGTATCTGTCCAGATCCAGGGATCCTCAAGCGGAAGCAGTGGATGCGTTGTCACTTCCTTGGAAGTATCATCCTGCCTATATCTTTCCGCCTCTAGTTCTTCTTCCAAGAGTAATCTCCAAGATTCTGAAGGAATGCTCATTTGTTCTGCTGGTGGCTCCAGCATGGCCTCTCAGGTTTTTGGTATGCGGATCCTGTCCGGATGGCCTCTTGCCAAGCGTGGACTCTTCCGTTAAGACCAGACCTTCAGTCACAAGGTCCTTTTTTCCATCAGGATCTCAAATCCTTAAATGTAAAGGTATGGAGATTGAACGCTTGATTCTTAGTCAAAGAGGTTTCTCTGACTCTGTGATTAATACTATGTTACAGGCTCGTAAATCCGTATCTAGGGAGATATATTATAGAGTCTGGAAGACATATTTCTTGGTGTCTTTCTCATCATTTTTCCTGGCATTCTTTTAGAATGCCGAGAATTTTACAGTTTCTTCAGGATGGTTTGGATAAAGATTTGTCTGCAAGTTCCTTGAAAAGACAAATCTCTGCTCTTTCTGTTCTTTTTCACAGAAAGATTGTTAATCTTCCCGATATTCGTTGTTTTGTACAAGCTTTGGTTCGTATAAAACCTGTCATTAAGTCAATTTCTCCTCCTTGGAGTTTGAATTTGGTTCTGGGGGCTCTTCAAGCTCCTCCGTTTGAACCTATGCATTCTTTGGACATTAAATTACTTTCTTGAAAAGTTTTGTTCCTTTTGGCCATCTCTTCTGCCAGAAGAGTTTCTGAATTATCTGCTCTTTCTTGTGAGTCTCCTTTTCTGATTTTTCATCAGGATAAGGCGGTGTTGCGAACTTCTTTTAAATTTTTACCTAAGGTTGTAAATTCTAACAACATTAGTAGAGAAATTGTGGTTCCTTCATTATGTCCTAATCCTAAGGAGAAATCATTGCTTTCTTTGGATGTAGTTAGAGCTTTGAAATATTATGCTGAAGCTACTAAGAATTTCCGAAAGACTTCTAGTCTATTTGTTATCTTTTCCGGTTCTAGGAAAGGTCAGAAGGCCTCTGCCATTTCTTTGGCATCTTGGTTGAATACTTAAATTCATCATGCTTATGTCGAGTCGGGTAAAACTCCGCCTCAAAGGATTACAGCTCATTCTACTAGGTCAGTTTCTACTTCCTGGGCGTTTAGGAATGAAGCTTCGGTTGTTCAGATTTGCAAAGCAGCAACTTGGTCTTCTTTGCATACTTTTACTAAATTCTACCATTTTGATGTGTTTTCTTCTTCTGAAGCAGTTTTTGGTAGAAAAGTACTTCAGGCAGCTGTTTCAGTTTGATTCTTCTGCTTATAATTTCAGTTTTTTTCATTATAAGTTTTAAACTTTGTTTGGGTGTGGATTATTTTCAGCGGAATTGGCTGTCTTTATTTTATCCCTCCCTCTCTAGTGACTCTTGCATGGAAGATCCACATCTTGGGTAGTCATTATCCCATACGTCACTAGCTCATGGACTCTTGCTAATTACATGAAAGAAAACATAATTTATGTAAGAACTTACCTGATGAATTCATTTCTTTCATATTAGCAAGAGTCCATGAGGCCCACCCTTTTTTGTGGTGGTTATGATTTTTTTGTATAAAGCACAATTATTCAAATTCCTTATATTTATGCTTCGCACTTTTTTCTTATCACCCCACTTCTTGGCTATTCGTTAAACTGATTTGTGGGTGTGGTGAGGGGTGTATTTATAGGCATTTTGAGGTTTGGGAAACTTTGCCCCTCCTGGTAGGAATGTATATCCCATACGTCACTAGCTCATGGACTCTTGCTAATATGAAATAAATGAATTTATCAGGTAAGTTCTTACATAAATTATGTTTTTTATTCTACTATATCTAATAGAATTAACTCTCACCTGTTTTCTCCAGAGGGACACTCTCCTAGTGGGAGAAAACAGATCGCAAAACGCGTCAGCTAGTAGGAGCTTCCTTGTCCTACTGTTACCAGCCTGAATAAATCGTATCTTTGCACTGGCATCCTGATTCCTTTGTTTAAAAAATACAGTCATCCATGTAGTACAGAGACTAACAAGGAACCGTCATAAAGAAGTGATAAATCCATAAACTCCTCAGAAAAGGAGAAAAGGAGCTGCAGCTTCTGATTTAGTAGGGAACTGCCAACAGAGGGCGATCAATACTAAGGAAAACACGCTCTCAAAACAAACATGTTCTGAAAGAAAGTAACAAATAAAAATGGGGTATTGTAAAAAGTATTACAAACTATCATGCATAAAATTAAACTCATCTTGAGATGTCTGCAGAGAAGATCAAACCTCTGCAAAAAACATAGCAGTGCTATAAAAAACAATTTCTCTGTATGATAAGGGGAAGACGCTATATACAAGTCCAGGGCCGGACTGGAAATAAAAAGCAGCCCTGGAAAAAATTAAAGACCAGCCCTATATTCCATTGATATATATATATATATATATATATATATATATATGTATTTATATATATATATATATATATATATATATATGTATATATATGTATATGTATATATATATATATATATATATATATATATATATATATATATATATATATATATATATATATAAACACATACACCATATATACAGTTTGTTTTCTCTGTCACATCAAACTTAATTTGCAATTAAGTAAGACCAGCCTAAAATATACAGGGGTAAGCGGAGTTCAAACATTTTCAGAAGTCAAGGTGTTTGAACTCCAACACAAAAAAAATAATACAACCATTATTTATGGATACAAATATCAAGCATGCTTTTCAGTGAGAGATTCTCTGAAAAAAATATCTTCTTTACTCAGGGACAGGTTCATCATTTGCATATCTTCTGCCATTTGTAGAGATCCCTGCATAAGTCTGCAGTATGAGGACCATGCTTTATTCAGTACATCTGCCTGTCTGTCTTCCCGTGTCTAATAACTAAACCCCATGTTACTATATATTAGAATGCAGTGCAATTACTCATGTTAGCTGACCTAAAAAGTGTTTGTGATAACAGGTGGTAATACAGGTAATAATACAAAAAATAGGTAGCAGAATAGCAATATCAAGGCTCCATCAACAAAAGAACTAAAAATAACAAAAGGAATTTTGAGAATGTGAAGAAGAATAAATTACAGCATTCAAATATATGTCAACAGCACCACAAACACTGGGCAGCCAGATACATGAAACATTTAACAGAATAAATCAAGCTAATTGCTAAAGACCAACAATAAGTTTGTTTTTCAAAAGACTCAAAAGGAAGATGTCAAATGTGTTTAAATAGCACAGCACAGGGTTGGGACATGAAGTTCTGCACTGGGAAAAGTCAACCAGAACTAAACATTATAAACTGCATGTTTTCAGGGGCACACCAAGGGACATTTTAGTAGCCAGAATATCTTATTCATTTTCACTCTGAGTCCCTTAATAAGGTTTTGCATTTGTAAAAGGTAAATGAGTCAACATCAACATTACCACTGCACATACTTCTGTTAATCACTTACTAATATGCAAAATTTGTCAGTGTACATGTGCACACTGGTCATCTCTTCTGCAGTAAACACATGCACAAAACATTTGTATATCACTGGCCAGAGAGCCACCTGCATTCAGCACCTTGTCATTGGCTACTTATTTTGGCAACATACTGGCAATTGCAATAAAAACAAAAGAAAATAAGTCCTCAGAGCACTATAAGGACCATAAAAATGGCCGGAGAAGGACAGATAAGTGAGAAATAAAGTAACAACATAACCCTCTCCTCACACACCATAAGAGCAAGGTTAGCAATAGAAATACCCTGCTTTGGAAAGCGGCAAAATTTCCCTTTGTAGCTGCTCAGCCACAATAAAACTGAAGAACAGTCTCCCTGGTGAGTTTATAGGGGCAGTCAAAGCCCTCTATTCGACTCCTACAGCTTCGGTTGGTGGTTTAGGTTTCCGTTCTTCCTCTTTTGCCATCACAAATGGAACTAGGCAGGGTTGTCCCCTGTCTCCACTGTTGTTTGCCCTATCAATCGAGCCCTTAGCGGAACAAATAAGAGCTGACCCCCAGATTCAGGCCGTCACCCTGTTTGGCACATTACACAATATTGCACTCTTGCTCCAAATGGAGATCAATTGAGCAAGCCTCCTTACCACACCATCTTAGCCTACGAGACCTAATCTGGACTCCACAGCATTGTCGTAGAGAGTTAATTAATCCAGTTGTCATGGGATGCCTAGATTTTTGGGACAAAATCAGACACCACCCTAATATTGCCCCACACCCTTCCCCTATTACTTCTATTCCGGGTCTCCTCTCGAGTCTACGGGACTCCCACCCCAATAAATGGGGGCAACTGGGGGTCAACCTAGTGTCGGACTTGTGGACTACGACATCCCGAGATTCTTACAAGCAGCTCTCCCAAATTGGTGATGGAGCAGGACAGGGCCGACATCAGGGGGTGACAGGGGTGACTCCTGTCAGGGGCCCAATGAGCCAGGGGGGCCCCATGAGGCAAAAATTTTGGCAGCCACCAGTGGGTACTATAGCAGAGTGCTAATTGAGTATGGGAAATGTTATTACAAGGAGTAAAGTATTAGCATTTGAGAGGATTTCTTAGTGTGCACTAAACCACTATGCTCAGTGTGAGACAGACTTGGCACTTTGTACAGTGTGTGCCTGAGTCAGACGGCAGATCACTTTCATTTGAAGAAGAGGTAGGACTTACTTAGCAAATGTTTTTTATTTCTTTGTGCAATTTTGGATTATAACTTCAGTGTGGTAGTAGTTGTATGGTGGGGCTAGGGGTCCATAAAAACACATTTTTTTTAGCAGCAGTGTATTTATGATTATTTGACAATGCTATAGAAATTCTATATTTAAAATCATGCAGAAATGTTTCCTCCTCAATACACAAATGGTAGATGCCCTTTTGGCAGATATTCATTTTATATATATATATATATTACATTCCAGTTTACTGCCCCTTTATGCAAGGACTTTCCAGATGCAAGGAGGCATTTTATCTAATATTTTTACATCTGCATAAAATTTTATACTCTCAGACTAAGGCCTAGATTTGGAGTTTGGCGTTAGCCGTGAAAACCAGCGTTAGAGGCTCCTAACGCTGGTTTTAGGCTACCTCCGGTATTTGGAGTCACTCAAAATAGGGTCTAACGCTCACTTTTCAGCCGCGACTCTTCCATACCGCAGATCCCCTTACGTCAATTGCGTATCCTATCTTTTCAATGGGATTTTTCTAACTCCGGTATTTAGAGTCGTGTCTGAAGTGAGCGTTAGACATCTAACGACAAAACTTCAGCCGCAGGAATCAGCCAATCAGAATCAAGTTCAATCCGATTGGCTGATCCAATCAGCCAATCGGATTGAACTTGATTCTGATTGGCTGATGCCATCAGCCAATCAGAATATTCCTACCTTAATTCCGATTGGCTGATAGAATCCTATCAGCCAATCGGAATTCGAGGGACGCCATCTTGGATGACGTCATTTAAAGGAACCGTCATTCGTCGTTCAGTCCTCGGCCAGGATGGATGTTCCGCGTCGGAGGTCTTCAGGATCCTGCCGCTCCGCTCCGGATGGATGACCATAGAAGATCCCGCTTGGATGAAGACTTCAATTGGATGGAAGACCTCTTCTGCCCCGCTTGGATGAAGACTTCAGCCGAATCATGGACCTCTTCAGCTCCCGCTTGGATGATGACTTCAGCCGGATCATGGACCTCTTCAGCCCCCCGCTTGGGCTTGGATCAGGACATCGGAGGAGCTCTTCTGGACCGATCGGTGAACCTGGCAGGGTGAAGACAAGGTAGGAAGATCTTCAGGGGCTTAGTGTTAGGTTTATTTAAGGGGGGTTTGGGTTAGATTAGGGGTATGTGGGTGGTGGGTTGTAATGTTGGGGGGGGGTATTGTATGTTTTTTTTTACAGGCAAAAGAGCTGAACTTCTTGGGGCATGCCCCGCAAAGGGCCCTGTTCAGGGCTGGTAAGGTAAAAGAGCTTTGAACTTTAGTAATTTAGAATAGGGTAGGGCATTTTTTTATTTTGGGGGGCTTTGTTATTTTATTAGGGGGCTTAGAGTAGGTGTAATTAGTTTAAAATTGTTGTAATATTTTTCTTATGTTTGTAAATATTTTTTTATTTTTTGTAACTTAGTTCTTTTTTATTTTTTGTACTTTAGTTAGTTTATTTAAATGTATTTATTTGTAGGTATTGTATTTAATTAATTTATTGATAGTGTAGTGTTAGGTGTAATTGTAGGTAATTGTAGGTATTTTATTTAATTAATTTAATGATAGTATAGTGTTAGGTTTAATTGTAACTTAGGTTAGGATTTATTTTACAGGTAATTTTCTAATTATTTTAACTAAGTAACTATTAAATAGTTCTTAACTATTTAATAGCTATTGTACCTGGTTAAAATAATTACAAAGTTGCCTGTAAAATAAATATTAATCCTAAAATAGCTACAATGCAATTATAATTTATATTGTAGCTATATTAGGATTTATTTTACAGGTAAGTATTTAGCTTTAAATAGGAATAATTTATTTAATAAGAGTTAATTTATTTCGTTAGAATAAAATTATATTTAATTTAGGGGGGTGTTAGTGTTAGGGTTAGACTTAGCTTTAGGGGTTAATACATTTATTAGAATAGCGGTGAGCTCCGGTCGGCAGATTAGGGGTTAATGTTTGAAGTTAGGTGTCGGCGATGTTAGGGAGGGCAGATTAGGGGTTAATACTATTTATTATAGGGTTAGTGAGGCGGATTAGGGGTTAATAACTTTATAATAATAGCGGTGCGGTCCGGTCGGCAGATTGGGGTTAATAAGTGTAGGCAGGTGGAGGCGACGTTGTGGGGGGCAGATTAGGGGTTAATAAATATAATATAGGGGTCGGCGGTGTTAGGGACAGCAGATTAGGGGTACATAAGGATAATGTAAGTAGCGGCGGTTTACGGAGCGGCAGATTAGGGGTTAAAAATAAAATGCAGGTGTCAGCGATAGCGGGGACGGCAGATTAGGGGTTAATAAGTGTAAGGTTAGGAATGTTTAGACTCGGGGTACATGTTAGGGTGTTAGGTGCAGACTTAGGAGGTGTTTCCGCATAGCAAACAATGGGGCTGCGTTAAGAGCTGAACGCGGCTTTTTTGCAGGTGTTAGGTTTTTTTTCAGCTCAAACAGCCCCATTGTTTTCTATGGGGGAATCGTGCACGAGCACGTTTTTGAGGCTGGCCGCTTGCGTAAGCAACTCTGGTATTGAGAGTTGAAGCTGCGTTTAAAATGCTCTACGCTCCTTTTTTGGAGCCTAACGCAGCCTTTATGTGGACTCTCAATACCAGAGTTATTTTTATGGTGCGGCCAGAAAAAAGCCGGCGTTAGCTATGCGGGTCCTTACCGACAAAACTCCAAATCTAGGCCTAAGATTGCTCAGTGTTTGAAATGAGACAGGTTAACTTAAAACTGTTCAGTTTACACTACAGCTGACTTAGTTTTGAAATACATACCAACAAGCCTAAATCCTGCATTTAACCAGATCTAATGGTATGAGTACCACAGCTTATGGTCCCACCAAGACCATATAGAGTACAGCATTTTCAAAATCCATAAGTACAGCTGACAGATGGGAAAATTTGTACACTATATTTGAAGTGGTGCTCTTGGTTGGGGAAAATGGGAAAAAAACAAACAAACATATGTCAACCTTTTAAAGGTACTTTTCTTTATCTAGCCATCTACCCAGCTCATTAATGTACAATTTTGAATTCACAGAATTATTTTTGTTTGCACATTTACAAATATGATTCTTTAAAAAGTGATCTCTTAATTTCTGCATTTTTTTTTTATCATGCATGTTACACACTGTTGATTTAGGGGATGCAAGGTGCATAAATGTTTCCTCCTGTGAGTGTTTCTGTGGGTGTATGTGTTTATGTCTTTGTGCTTTGGTTTGTGTCTCTATGTGTATGTATTTTTTATCTGTGGGTCTCTCTGTGAGGGTGGGTGTTACCGTGTGTATGTCTTTGTGCATTTTCTGTGGATGTCTGTGAGGGTGTGTGCATATATCTGAGCTTTTTCTATGGGTGTTTCTGTGAGGGTGTTTGTGTGTATGTATGTATGTATGTATGTATGTCTGTATTTTCTGTGGATGTCTCAGTGAGGGTGTGTGTATGTATGTCTTTCTGTGTTTTTCATGTGGTTGTCTGTGTGTGTGTCTTTGTGTGTTTTCTGTGGGTGTCTCTGTGTGTGTATGTGTGTATATGTCTTTGTGTGTTTTCTGAGGCTGTCTCTGTCTGTGTTTCCTTGGGTGTATGTGCAAGTTTGAGTTTGTGTGTGTGTGTCCATTGTCTGTTCCTTTTTAGGACATTTTGACCTTACTACTAATTATTCACATTTTTCTACAGACTTTGAGACTAACAAGACCTTTCCGGAAGTAACCACTCCACCATTTAACCTTTAAATTATTGTTTAGGCAGTTCAGGGCCCTTCCTTTCAGCCACTGCATGCTGTTGTCATAATTTAGCTGTCATCTTCCTTTACAAAAAGATAATCAGAACTCCATATTTTCTTTTCTAAATCTCCTTTTTTTACAAAACTGTAGTTTACCTCATTACTTGTCAGGTCAATGTAAACAAGTGCTAAGTGTCTGTTTGGGTTTCTGTGTCTGAGTGTGTTTCTTTGCGTGTTTGCTAGAGTGTCTATATGTGAATCCTTATGTGTGAGTGTGTTTGTGTGTTTCAGTGTATGAGTGTGTCTGTGTGTATGTTACTACCTTTACAACATTTCCAAGTTTAAATAGACAATTAAGAATAAAGTGCATATACATTTTAGTCACTTGGTCAAAAATTGCACATGTCAAAGGAGGGGGGGGGGCCCTGATCAATGGTTGAGTCAGGGGCCCCAAAATTTCTAGTGGTGGCCCTGGACTCAGAAGGCCATTCATTGCACAACGCTGTATGAAGTATACTTCACACTTTTATCCCATTGGTACTATGTACCTACTAGGTTAGCAAAGATGTTCCCGAGTGCGTCTCCCGAGTGTTGGAGGAAATGTGGGCATAGAGGTAATGCGCTGCATGTCTGGTGGGAGTACCCTGTGATTCAACCTTTGTGGTGGCAATGCTTTGCAACCCTTTTTCGTATTGGAATTTTCCTCTCTAGGTCGCCTGCTTCAGCCCTCCTGCACTTACACCTTCATGCTTTGCCCAAACACCATACTTACATTTTCATATACTTATATATGACCATCAAACATGCTATAGCTTGTTCATGGAAAAAGGAGTCATCCCTAGCTGGGCTACAGATATATATATATATATATATATATATATATACACCATAGAGAAGGACATCTTCTATAAATTAAACAATTCTGACTTATTTGAATTGGTTTGGTCAGACTGGAAGGAACAAAACAATACTGACTGGAAGCCTAACTCATCCTCTAGTGATGCCTAATCTGAGACCTTGTCCCTGAAGACAATAATGACCTACAAAAATCGACCTAGTTTAAGTACTAAGCACACTCCTATCCTCCTTGTCCCCCACCCCCTTTTTCTCCCTCTCTCCCTCCCCCAACCTTTATGTATATGAGAATCCTGTCCCGGTGGTTTAACTTTAGAAATCTGTAGGTATGATGGTTCCCTTATCATTTTGCCTTTTAATCTTAGAAAATGGGTCCACAAGAGGCCCCTCCACTCTATTTCCATTTTGTTCCCCTCCCTAATTTTATCTGATTTGCAGTGGTCCAAGATTGGCTGCTTTATTTCAAATAGGGGAAAACTTATCCCTCAGTTTTGCTATATAAAGTGATATAATCTATTATACCATACTAAAACCGAGGTTTTTTTGTCACGCATTTGTTTCGTGTTTTACTAATTAACATGACAATTTTGTTTCTGTACAATAAGCTTATTATCAACTATTATGTTTCTGAGCACTGTTCAATTGAAACTGCATGAAGTTTGTATATGCAATATTTATTTCTCAATAAAAACAAATTTACAAAAAAAAACAAAAAAGCTGAAGAACAGTAATATGTAGTAATAAATGAGAACCCCTTCAGGAGGTAACAGGTCCCACTAAGTCCCTGATCTTCCAGTCCTGTCTTCTATAAATCTTCCTGTAAAAAATATATGAAAATGACTTACCCTCCAGGGTCTTCTGCTGTCGAGCAGTTACAGCAGCTTCAGGCTTGAAAGCCCTTTCTGATAGCCGACAGGGACCTGAGGAGAAAGAGCAGTAACCAACCCTGGCTTGCTATGAAGGGGTAGCAATAATGTTAGAAACAAAAGCAAAGACAACCTTGCCGCTTTCTAACTGCTAACAGCCACCATTACTCTTACTAAAGAGATTGACATGCAAAGCCCCTAATCCTTGTTTGCAGGGAAAATTACCCATAAAAAGATTAAATTCTTCAGACACCGTCTTCGCACAAACTCCATTGACAGAGGCAAAGAGAATGACTGGGGATTATGGATAAGACAGTTATACTTAACAGCTTTGCTGGGGTGCTCTTTGCCTCCTCCTGCTGGCCAGGAGTTAACTATCCCACTAGTAATTGGAATGACGTAGTGGACTCTCCATGTCATAGGAAAGAAAAGTAGAAATTAACAATCAAATATAAGCCCTGCAGGCTGGACAGAACTAGGAGGAGGAAGGGGTGGTGTCCCACTAGAGGCTTTATGTGCTAAATGAGGGGAGTGGATAGTTCTGTCCACGCCCCTCTGGAGAGGGGGTTTCACTGGTAAGTATTACCAGGGGGGCCAATATATACATATATTTCCATATCCTGGCTCATATTCCTATGCAACATCTCTCAGTGAAGAACCTATTCCCCCTTTGGGGGCTGGACAAGACTTCTCTCCAACTGTTTTAACTAGATTATATTTAGACCCCTTTTCCTCCTTCTTAGTAAATGTCCAAACATTTCAGTGTAAATTCAAATTAATGTATCCTAGTGAATGTTTTCTAGGGATGTCAGCCAAAATATGAAAATATTGCATTTAATTTTCAGATATCTTGGCTCAGTGGATACTAAAAGCAATGAGAGAATAAAACAATTTAAAAAACTTAATGGAACGCAACTGCACATAAAACTTTTCAGTTAAATTTTGCTTCTGCAGACTGACAAACAGCCAATCTTCTTTTGTTGCCCAATAGATACTAGATACAGCTCTAGCAGAATAAGCTCTGAGCCCCACTCATTACCTGATGCAATTTTGGTCCTTTCTGCTGCTTAAATTAAGTTGAAAATACTGGAAATGCCCTCTTGCCAACTTGACTATGTGAATAGAAAATGGCAATTTCCATAGATGGGTCATCCATATTCTCACTGACAATTATGTCTTAAGGTACATTTTCTTGTATTGTGGCAGAAATACCTGATTCTAAACTCTTCCTTCAAGAACATCATTATATGTGTTGGGGAATGAACACTATTGTCATAACTGAGAAGTTATCAATGTTTGTTCAAGCATAGCAGCAATCTGTCCCTATGAATAAAAGCTTGTTGTTCTGTACCTGTTATGAATGTCATCCAGATAGTGGGAAATGTGGGTAGAAACTCCCTAGGGTATCGGATATTTGCCATTTGGGATCCCTGATATGATTTGTTAATCCTATGATGCATATCCATCTAGTGTAGAATTGTATCCATATATACAGTCGTATGCAAAAAGTTTAGGCACCCCTGACAATTTCCATGATTTTGATTTATAAATAATTGGGTGTTTGGATCAGCAATTTCATTTTGATCTATCAAATAACTGAAGGACACAGTAATATTTCAGTAGTGAAACAAGGTTTATTGGATTAACAGAAAATGTGCAATATGCATCAAAATGAAAGTAGACAGGTGCATAAATTTGGGCGCCCTTGTCATTTTGTTGATTTGAATACCTGTAAGTACGTAGCACTAATTAATTGGAACACACAATTGATTTGGTGAGCCCATTAAGCCTTGAACTTCATAGACAGGTGCATCCAATCATGAGAAAAGGTATTTAAGATGGCCAAATGCAAGTTGTTGTTCTTTTTGACTCTCCTCTGAAGATTGGCAACATGGGGGCCTCAAAACAACTCTCAAGTGACCTAAAAACAAAGATTGTTCAACATTATGGTTTAGGGGAAGGCTACAGAGATTTAAGCTGTCAGTGTCCACTGTGAGGAACATAGTGAGGAAATGGAAGACCACAGGCGCAGTTCTTGTTAAGGCCAGAAGTAAAATATTGGAGAAGCAAAGGATGGTGAGAATGGTCAAAAACAGCCCACAGACCACCTCCAAAGACCTACAACATCATCTTGCTGCAGATGGTGTCACTGTGCATTGTTCAACAATTCAGCGTATGGGAGAGTAATGCTGAAGAAGCCTTTTCTGCACACACGCCACAAACACTTGAGTCATGCAAACACACATTTGGACAAGTTAGCTTCATTTTGGAAGAAGGTGCTGTGGACTGATGAAACAAAGATTGAGTTATTTGGTCATAACAAGGGGTGTTATGCATGGCAGCAAAAGAACACAGCGTTCCAAGACAAACACTTGCTAGCCTTAGTAAAATTTGGTGGATGTTCCATCATGCTGTGGGGCTGTGTGGCCAGTGCCGGTACTGGGAATCTTGTTAAAGTTGAGGGTGAATGGATTCCACTCAATATCAGCAGATACTTGAGAATAAAGTAGAGGAATCAGTCACAAAGTTGAAGTTACGCCGGAGCTGGATATTTCAACAAGACCACGACCCAAAACACTGCTCAAAATCTACTCTGGCATTTATGCAGCAGAACAAGTACAATGTTCTGGAATGGCCATCCCAGTCCCCAGACCTGAATATCATTGAAAATCTGTGAGGTGATGTGAAGTGGGCTGTCCATGCTCGGCAACCATCAAACCTAACTGAACTGAAGATGTTTTGCAAGGAGGAATGGTTCAAAATACCTTCATCCAGAATCCAGACACTCATTCCAGGCTATAGGAAGCTTCTAGAGGCTGTTATTTCTGCTAAAGGAGGCTCTACTAAATATTGATGCAATATTTCTGTTGGGGTGTCCAAATGTATGCACCTGTCTAATTTCGTTTTGATGCATATTGCACATTTTCTATTAATCCAATAAACCTCATTTCACTACTGAAATATTACTGTGTCCTTCAGTTATTTGATAGATCAAAATGAAATTGCTGATCTAAACACCCAATTATTTATAAAGGAAAATCATGGAAATTGTCAGGGATGCCTAAACGTTTGCATACGACTGTATATGTACTGAATAGTAAACTGTTTGTGGCTGTAGGTTTTCTATATAAGTCAGTACTGATGTTCCCCTCTTTTTTTTACAGATTGTTAGATCCAAAAAGTTTATCTTTGTTTGATATCAATTTGATGTCAATTTCATGTTTAAATTGTTTTGCTTCAGTAGATTCAGAAATTCCTGTAACTCCAAATATGAACCTTCCCATATAAAGAAGATATTATTGATTAAACTTATCCATAATAGAATGTTATCTGTATATTTGATGTTATTTTCTGTAAATACAAATTCTGCCGCCCACCAACCAAGAAGTAAATTGGCATAGGTGGGAGCACAAATAGTCCCCATGACTGTTTCATGACTGTTTGAGGTAAAATTGATTGTCAAATATGAAAAAATTGTAAGGAATAAAAGAAAATAGAGGGGCGCCTCATGTGTAGGATCAACAGATATAAAAATCAGTAATAACAGTAGTAGAGCCAAATGGGTACTCACACACTTCACAAGCACACCAATGTGCTGGTAGTAGCAGGCTGCAGATTCAAATAGGTGTGGCAGCTCACCTCTCAGGTAGTACTGTGATGCTGGAGATGGAAAAGGAGACACAGAAAAAAAGCACTACATGTGCAGACTGTTAAAGATATAACAAACAATATTTTCAGTGGTACAGATGGTTACTCACATACTCTATGAGCACACTTATGTGCTGGTAGAAACAAGCTGCAAATTTTAGGCAGGTGTAGCAGCTCACCCCAGATCAGATTTCTTAATGCTGTAATCAAATGGCTCCAATAGGTAACACAAAGTCCCAAAAAGGTAGAGAGACTCTTATGTATCAGCAGGGCAGTAGGTAGGTAAAGATATCCACTCAAAGGCGTATTTCCAGTAAAATACAAATATTTATTAAAAACAAAAGTTAAAAAACACAACAGAACAATTTTATGCCTGATGAAACGGTGCAAAACCGAGAAACGCGTTGCATTATTGGGGTCACTGTTAACCCCTTTTTTATCCACCTAACACAGCAATTGTTCTGTTGTGTTTTTTAACTTTTGTTTTTAATAAATATTTGTATTTTACTGGAAATACGCCTTTGAGTGGATATCTTTACTTACCTACTGCCCTGCTGATACATAAGAGTCTCTCTACCTTTTTGGGACTTTGTGTTACCTATTGGAGCCATTTGATTACAGCATTAAGAAATCTGATCTGGGGTGAGCTGCTACACCTGCCAAAAATTTGCAGCTTGTTTCTACCAGCACATAAGTGTGCTCATAGAGTATGTGAGTAACCATCTGTACCACTGAAAATATTGTTTGTTATATCTTTAACAGTCTGCACATGTAGTGCTTTTTTCTGTGTCTCCTTTTCCATCTCCAGCATCACAGTACTACCTGAGAGGTGAGCTGCCACACCTATTTGAATCTGCAGCCTGCTACTACCAGCACATTGGTGTGCTTGTGAAGTGTGTGAGTACCCATTTGGCTCTACTACTGTTATTACTGATTTTTATATCTGTTGATCCTACACATGAGGCGCCCCTCTATTTTCTTTTATTCCTCATAGTTATACCCGGACCAGTCGACGAGGAGGAGGCAGCCACCACAGGGCTTTTCCACTTGGTTTTGAAAAGGACTTATTTTTGCCTTGATTTTGTAATTATATTTGGACTTCCCTCATTTGAGAGGATTTTATTTCATTTTTCTTTTATTTTGTTTTATTTATTTTTTTTATTTGTATTGTATACACAATTACCAATTTGCACTTTTTAAAGAGTATATAGATTAATATCACTATCTATACTATCACTAGCGCCCCCTTACTTTGCTGTAAGGCTATATATACACATGAAAAAATTGTAACCCAGTATAAATTCCAATAATTTCATAACAAATCTGTCATGATCTGAACCTTCTTCTGAATTTTGTTCTAAAAAATATTTCACAGCCTGTATTCCCTTTTTGTGATCAATGGAGGTATAAAGTGATTCCACATCTGTAGTGACCAACCATGTGGATTCATTTAGATTAAGGTTATCTAATCTCTGCAGTACTTGCATGGTGTCTTGAACATATGAAGGCAATTTTTGGACATATTGGCGTAGCATATAGTGTACATATTGGCTTGCCTTCTCCGTCAGGCAGCCAATACCAGAGACTATAGGTCTGCCTGGAGGTGTCTAAGTTTTTGTGTACTTTAAGTACCAGATAAAACGTTGCTATCTTGGGTTTTTCTACATTTAGGAATCTTTTTTTTCTTTTTGAGTGATTATCCCATCTTTAAATGCCTGATTTAACATATTGGTATATATTTTTTAAATATCCTCCTATTGGAATGTGTAAAAGTTTTGAGTAGCAACTTCTGCCCTTAAGTTGTTTAAAGGCTTCATTTAAATACATTTCCAATGGCCAGATAACAATGTTACCTTCTTTATCTGAACCACAAATCACCGCCTCCATCCCATTGTTTCATTTCCTGGACTGCCAAATGTTCTCTGTATGTGAGATTGTGATGTTTCAGAGATAATTTTAAAGTGGTGATGTCATGGCATGCCAGATTCCTAAAGGTTTCTAATTGTGGGGCATTTATAATTGTTGGTACAAAAGTGAATGTATTACTCAATTTATTTCTCAACCTTTCTGGTGTAGGTATATCAGATTCTGTCAATAGACTTTCTAAGTCATTTAATGTCAGAAGTTTCTCTTCAGTCCACCCTACTTCATTAGGATTCTGTGAAAAGTGTTTTTTAAGAAGTCATTTCCTTATATATAGTTGTACATCTTTGATAATTTCAAATTTGTCAACATCATTAGATGGACAGAAAGACAAGCCTTTGGAAAGTACTGAGATATGTTCCTGTGATAAGGGTAACTTAGATAAATTAATAACTCTCAATGATTCATTCGAATATATGCTCTATGCATAGCACCACTCCCTAAATAGATTTCTACATAAGGTATATAATACCTTTATACAAACAGGGGGACTGCCTTCAAGAGCACATTTTGGTAAATCATGAGCACATTTTAGCAAATCATGGGCACAATTTTGTAAATCATGGACACAATTTAGTAAATCATGCGCACATTTTAATAAATCGTGCACACATTTTAGTAAATGGTGTACACGGCACCTGATAAGGTGTTTTTTTCGGGCTATTTATGTCTTTCCAGACAGGTTTTCTTAGCGAATGCTTTTAGAGTGATTACGCTAATCAGTGATTACAAATGGATGATTCAAAATTATATGGTAAATAGTGTAAAAATTTTATTAATATATAGTATGAAAATGCATATTCTACGTACTGTCAGTTGACAGAATAGTTGAATAGTGAAGGATTGTCTATTTTATTGATTGTTTTAATCGGCACATGACTTGGAAATAGAGCATTTGCTATAATCGCCTTTATCTGAAAAAAAATGTCAAATTGATAAATACAGTTAAAGGGACTGTCCAGATTTTTTATTGTTTAAAAAGATAGATAATCCCTTTATTACCTATTCCCCAGTTTTGCATAACCAACACTGTTATATTAATACACTTTTAACCTCTGTGATTACCTTGTATCAGACTGCCCCCTTATTTCAGTTCTTTTAACAGACTTGCATTTTAGCCAATCAGTGACCACTCATAAGTAACTCTCATAAGTAACTCCACGGGCATGAGCACAATGTTATCTATATGGCACACATGCTCCAGCTGTGAAAAACTGCCAATGCATTCAGATAAGAGGCAATCTTCAAGGGATAAGAAATTTGCATGAGACTACCTAGCTTTAGCTTTCAACTAAGAATACCAAGAAAACAAAGCAAATGTGATGATGAAAGTAATTTGGCAAGTTGTTTAAAATTCCATGCCCTATCTGAATCCTGAAAGTTTGACTTGACTGTCCCTTTAAATAAATATGCCTGTTTAACTTTAGTGGAAGTAAAAAAATTGAAGAAATAACACTTTATTGATGGGTTTTGCTTATTACAGCATAGTAATTATTTCTGTAATAATCTTCCTGTTACAAGCTAAGCAAAGAACATTCCTTACCTTTAACATCTGCTTGCTGATTAGAAGTCTTTGGTGTGCCAGATGCAGTTCAGCTGCTAACTCTATTTTAGCTTTCTTGAATTCATTGGCAGACTCTGTGGCTGCCCGTTTTCCTCTCTGTAATACAGTGACTTTATGTTGTAAGGATGCAATTCTGTCCCGTAAAGAAGTCATGGAAATTCCTTGCTTAAAAGAAGTAGTCTTGTTTTTCTTTTCCCTTTGTACTATAGAAAAAAGAAGAGTCAAATTGCTTTGTTTAAATTAGTAATTAATGTAATTTTGTTGTTCTACAACCGAATCCTATTTGACAACAGTAAATAATGTAAATATGGCATTGTTTTCAATAAAAAAAGAAAAAATCAGTACAATTATTATGTGGCATACTTGGTTTAGGGAAAGTAATAATATGAAACATTATTTTTATTTATTTTAAGCTTAACAAATGTACATTGTAAATCTAAACAGATAGAAACAAAAAAGTAAAAGCAACATAAATTGTTATTAAGCATACACTGGTCACATGGATGGAATCTTAAAAATCAAAATTTATATTCAGAGAATGTCCTGTAGATTTTAGAATATTTTTTATTAAAGAACTCAAAATCTGTATGAAGCTGTGAATGTAGTAACAAAATTAACATCTCACAGCAACATGGCCACTGTGAAGTAAGGGAAGGTATAATACAGTACTATTCGTGGTCAGACAGCTGTCCCTCCTCTTCTTTTGACAAAATCAAAGGCACTACTGTTTCTCACACTTTTTACTGTCCTCCAAAGGTGCACATCTATTCTATACACTTTTACTGGCTCTAGACTGGCTGTGAATGCTCCTGAAGCCAACCACATTTCAATGAGGAAGGGATTAATGTGAGTGTGCATCTGGGGGGCAGGGGAAAGAGGCAGAGGGAGAGGCAGTGGTGCCTTCATGAATTTGAAACAATGAGAAAAAAAACATACTTTTTTCTTACCCGATACATTCTGTCTTGCTTGGTTGTGAGAGTTCACAACCTTACTCATGGAAATTCAACACCTGGTCACCAGGAGGAGGCAAAAACACCCCACACCAGAGCTTTTAGTATCCTTCCTACTTCCCAAGTAAAGAGAGTAAAGGAAAGTAAAAAAAGATAAGTGGAGATAAGAGGTGCAAACCGCCACCATCAAAAAGATATGGGCGGATTTGTGGACTCTCACAACCAAGAAAGAAATTTATCAGGTAAGAATAAATTATGTTTTCTTTCTAATGGATGTGCTAGTCCACAACCTTACTTTTTGGAACCAATACGCAAGGTGTAGAGTCCACAAAAAAACTGTGTGGGGCAAAAGAAAGGCACCTATTTACCAGGCACTACTGCGTGTTGGGACGTTCCTACCAAATGCTGCCTCAGCCGAGGCAAAATCATCAAACCGATAAAACTTTGTGAACATATGTAAGAAGTACCAAGTTACGGCCCTGCATATCTGTTCTACAGATGCCACTTTCCGGAAAGCCCATGAAATGGAAACTAAACGAGTAGAATGGCCAGTAATCCTAGCAGGATGTTGCTGACCCGCCTCCAAGTAAGCTTGATGGATAAGACTCCTCTACCAACAATAAGGATATTGCAGTAGCCCTTTGGCCCTTGAGCTTGCCAGCCTACACTACAAACAAGCTGGAGTGACAAAACTCCTTAGTAGCTTTCAAATAGAACTTCAATGCCCTAACTACATCTATGTCATGCAGAAGGCTCTCCTTAGAAGACTTGAGATTAGGACAAACGGAAGTAACAATGACCAGCTGATTAATATTCTCAGGTGAAACTAATTTAGGAGAAACCAGGCACTGTTCGTAAGACAGCCTTATCCTGGTCAAATACTAAATATGTAGGATTACAAGATAAAGCCAATAGCTCTCTGAGCAGAGGAAATAGCAAACAAAAAGAGGACCTTGGAAGATTATTCAAATTATGCATTGGCCCAACGGGAGGGAGTTGTAACACCCTAAAAACCAACTTAAGTCTCCATGGCGAAGAGATTAATTAATCACAGGGTGAATCCTCCCCAGGGTCTAAATAAAGGACTGATTATCTGGAAGATGAGTCAGTTTCCAATGAAGCAACACTGAAATCTGACCCTAGATCGAACTAGCAGATAAACCCTTATCCAGACCCTCCTGGAGAAACTGTAGAATACAAGGAATCCTCACAGAATGCCAGGAGTAACCCTTAGCTGAACACCATGATAGGTAAACCTTCCATACCTTATGGTAAATCTTCCTTGTTACATGCTTGCAAGCCTTTATTAAAGTATCAATTAGTCACAAAAACATAATTTATGTAAGAACTTACCTGATAAATTCATTTCTTTCATATTAGCAAGAGTCCATGAGCTAGTGACGTATGGGATATACATTCCTACCAGGAGGGGCAAAGTTTCCCAAACCTCAAAATGCCTATAAATACACCCCTCACCACACCCACAATTCAGTTTAACGAATAGCCAAGAAGTGGGGTGATAAAAAAGTGCGAAAGCATATAAAATAAGGAATTGGAATAATTGTGCTTTATACAAAATCATAACCACCACAAAAAAAGGGCGGGCCTCATGGACTCTTGCTAATATGAAAGAAATGAATTTATCAGGTAAGTTCTTACATAAATTATGTTTTCTTTCATGTAATTAGCAAGAGTCCATGAGCTAGTGACGTATGGGATAATGACTACCCAAGAAGTGGATCTTTCCACACAAGAGTCACTAGAGAGGGAGGGATAAAATAAAGACAGCCAATTCCTGCTGAAAATAATCCACACCCAAAATAAAGTTTAACGAAAAACATAAGCAGAAGATTCAAACTGAAACCGCTGCCTGAAGTACTTTTCTACCAAAAACTGCTTCAGAAGAAGAGAATACATCAAAATGGTAGAATTTAGTAAAAGTATGCAAAGAGGACCAAGTTGCTGCTTTGCAGATCTGGTCAACCGAAGCTTCATTCCTAAACGCCCAGGAAGTAGAAACTGACCTAGTAGAATGAGCTGTAATTCTCTGAGGCGGAGTTTTACCCGACTCAACATAGGCAAGATGAATTAAAGATTTCAACCAAGATGCCAAAGAAATGGCAGAAGCTTTCTGGCCTTTTCTAGAACCGGAAAAGATAACAAATAGACTAGAAGTCTTACGAAAAGATTTCGTAGCTTCAACATAATATTTCAAAGCTCTAACAACATCCAAAGAATGCAACGATTTCTCCTTAGAATTCTTAGGATTAGGACATAATGAAGGAACCACAATTTCTCTACTAATGTTGTTGGAATTCACAACTTTAGGTAAAAATTCAAAAGAAGTTCGCAACACCGCCTTATCCTGATGAAAAATCAGAAAAGGAGACTCACAAGAAAGAGCAGATAATTCAGAAACTCTTCTGGCAGAAGAGATGGCCAAAAGGAACAAAACTTTCCAAGAAAGTAATTTAATGTCCAATAAATGCATAGGTTCAAACGGATGAGCTTGAAGAGCTCCCAGAACCAAATTCAAACTCCAAGGAGGAGAAATTGACTTAAATGACAGGTTTTATACGAACTAAAGCTTGTACAAAACAATGAATATCAGGAAGAATAGCAATCTTTCTGTGAAAAAGAACAGAAAGAGCAGAGATTTGTAATTTCAAAGAACTTGCGGACAAACCCTTATCCAAACCATCCTGAAGGAACTGTAAAATTCTCGGTATTCTAAAAGAATGCCAGGAAAAATGATGAGAAAGACACCAAGAAATATAAGTCTTCCAGACTCTATAATATATCTCTCGAGATACAGATTTACGAGCCTGTAACATAGTATTAATCACAGAGTCAGAGAAACCTCTTTGACCAAGAATCAAGCGTTCAATCTCCATACCTTTAAATTTAAGGATTTCAGATCCTGATGGAAAAAAGGACCTTGTGACAGAAGGTCTGGTCTTAACGGAAGAGTCCACGGTTGGCAAGAGGCCATTCGGACAAGATCCGCATACAAAAACCTGTGAGGCCATGCCGGAGCTATCAGCAGAACAAACGAGCATTCCTTCAGAATCTTGGAGATTACTCTTGGAAGAAGAACTAGAGGCGGAAAGATATAGGCAGGATGATACTTCCAAGGAAGTGATAATGTATCCACTGCCTCCGCCTGAGGATCCCGGGATCTGGACAGATACCTGGGAAGTTTCTTGTTTAGATGGGATGCCATCAGATCTATTTCTGGAAGTTCCCACATTTGAACAATCTGAAGAAATACATCTGGGTGAAGAGACCATTCGCCCGGATGCAACGTTTGGCGACTGAGATAATCCGCTTCCCAATTGTCTATACCTGGGATATGAACCGCAGAGATTAGACAGGAGCTGGATGCCGCCCAAACCAAAATTCGAGATACTTCTTTCATAGCCAGAGGACTGTGAGTCCCTCCTTGATGATTGATGTATGCCACAGTTGTGACATTGTCTGTCTGAAAACAAATGAACGATTCTCTCTTCAGAAGAGGCCAAAACTGAAGTAAACGATGGTGATCTGTCCACCATGTTAGAGAGTGTCGAACAATCGGTTTTAAAGATATTAATTGAGATATCTTCGTGTAATCCTTGCACCATTGCTTCAGCATACAGAGCTGAAGAGGTCGCATGTGAAAACGAGCAAAGGGGATCGCGTCCGATGCAGCAGTCATAAGACCTAGAATTTCCATGCATAAGGCTACCGAAGGGAATGATTGTGACTGAAGGTTTCGACAAGCTGTAATCAACTTTAGACGTCTCTTGTCTGTTAAAGACAGAGTCATGGACACTGAATCCATCTGGAAACCCAGAAAGGTTACCCTTGTCTGAGGAATCAAAGAACTTTTTGGTAAATTGATCCTCCAACCATGATCTTGAAGAAACAACACAAGTCGATTCGTATGAGATTCTGCTAAATGTAAAGACTGAGCAAGTACCAAGATATCGTCCAAATAAGGAAATACCACAATACCCTGTTCTCTGATTACAGACAGCAGGGCACCGAGAACCTTTGTAAAAATTCTTGGAGCTGTAGCTAGGCCAAACGGCAGAGCCACAAACTGGTAATGCTTGTCCAGAAACGAGAATCTCAGGAACTGATAATGATCTGGATGAATCGGAATATGCAGATATGCATCCTGTAAATCTATTGTGGACATATAATTCCCTTGCTGAACAAAAGGTAAGATAGTCCTTACAGTTACCATCTTGAACGTTGGTATCCTTACATAACGATTCAATATTTTTAGATCCAGAACTGGTCTGAAAGAATTCTCCTTCTTTGGTACAATGAAGAGATTTGAATAAAACCCCATCCCCTGTTCCGGAACTGGAACTGGCATAATTACTCCAGTCAACTCTAGATCTGAAACACATTTCAGAAATGCTTGAGCTTTTACTGGATTTACTGGGACACGGGAAAGAAAAAATCTCTTTGCAGGAGGTCTCAACTTGAAACAAATTCTGTACCCTTCTGAAACAATGCTCTGAATCCAAAGATTGTGAACAGAATTGAACCAAATTTCCTTGAAAAAACGTAACCTGCCCCCTACCAGCTGAGCTGGAATGAGGGCCGCACCTTCATGTGGACTTAGAAGCAGGCTTTGCCTTTCTAGCTGGCTTGGATTTATTCCAGACTGGAGATGGTCTCCAAACTGAAACTGCTCCTGAGGATGAAGGATCAGGCTTTTGTTCTTTGTTGAAACGAAAGGAACGAAAACGATTATTAGCCCTGTTTTTACCTTTAGATTTTTTATCCTGTGGTAAAAAAGTTCCTTTCCCACCAGTAACAGTTGAAATAATGGAATCCAACTGAGAACCAAATAATTTGTTACCCTGGAAAGAAATGGAAAGTAAAGTTGATTTAGAAGCCATATCACCATTCCAAGTTTTAAGCCATAAAGCTCTTCTAGCTAAAATAGCTAGAGACATAAACCTGACATCAACTCTGATAATATCAAAAATGGCATCACAGATAAAATTATTAGCATGTTGAAGAAGAATAATAATATCATGAGAATCACGATGTGTTACTTGTTGCGCTAAAGTTTCCAACCAAAAAGTTGAAGCTGCAGCAACATCAGCCAAAGATATAGCAGGTCTAAGAAGATTACCTGAACACAGATAAGCTTTTCTTAGAAAGGACTCAATTTTCCTATCTAGAGGATCCTTAAACGAAGTACCATCTGAAGTAGGAATAGTAGTACGTTTAGCAAGGGTAGAAATAGCCCCATCAACTTTAGGGATCTTGTCCCAAAATTCTAATCTGTCAGACGGCACAGGATATAATTGCTTAAAACGTTTAGAAGGAGTAAATGAATTACCCAAATTATCCCATTCTTTGGAAATTACCGCAGAAATAGCATCAGGGACAGGAAAAACTTCTGGAATAACTACAGGAGTTTTAAAAACCTTATTTAAACGTTTAGATTTAGTATCAAGAGGACCAGAATCCTCTATTTCTAAAGCAATTAGGACTTCTTTAAGTAAAGAACGAATAAATTCCATTTTAAATAAATATGAAGATTTATCAGCATCAACCTCTGAGACAGAATCCTCTGAACCAGAGGAATCATCAGAATCAGAATGATGATGTTCAGTTAAAAATTCATCTGTAGGGAGAGAAGTTTTAAAAGATTTTTTACGTTTACTAGAAGGAGAAATAACAGACATAGCCTTCTTTATGGATTCAGAAACAAAATCTCTTATATTATCAGGAACATTCTGCACCTTAGATGTTGAAGGAACTGCAACAGGCAATGGTACTTTACTAAAGGAAATATTATCTGCTTTAACAAGTTTGTCATGACAATCAATACAAACAACAGCTGGAGGAATAGCTACCAAAAGTTTACAGCAGATACACTTAGCTTTGGTAGATTCAGCACTTGACAGCGATTTTCCTGTAGTATCTTCTGACTCAGATGCAACGTGAGACATCTTGCAATATGTAAGAGAAAAAACAACATATATATAAAGCAAAATTGATCAAATTCCTTAAATGACAGTTTCAGGAATGGGAAAAAATGCCAAAGAACAAGCTTCTAGCAACCAGAAGCAATAAAAAATGAGACTTAAATAATGTGGAGACAAAAGTGACGCCCATATTTTTTCGCGCCAAATAAGACGCCCACATTATTTGGCGCCTAAATGCTTTTTGGCGCCAAAAATGACGCCACATCCGAAACGCCGACATTTTTGGCGCAAAATAACGTCAAAAAATGACGCAACTTCCGGCGACACGTATGACGCCGGAAACGGAAATAGAATTTTTGCGCCAAAAAAGTCCGCGCCAAGAATGACGCAATAAAATGAAGCATTTTCAGCCCCCGCGAGCCTAACAGCCCACAGGGAAAAAGTCAAATTTTAAGGTAAGAAAAAATGTTAAATTAAAATGCATTATCCCAAATACGAAACTGACTATATGAAATAAGGAAAGTTGAACATTCTGAGTCAAGGCAAATAAATGTTTGAATACATATATTTAGAACTTATAAACAAAGTGCCCAACCATAGCTAGGAGTGTCACAGAAAATAAGACTTACTTACCCCAGGACACTCATCTACATATAGTAGATAGCCAAACCAGTACTGAAACGAGAATCAGTAGAGGTAATGGTATATATAAGAGTATATCGTCGATCTGAAAAGGGAGGTAAGAGATGAATCTCTACGACCGATAACAGAGAACCTATGAAATAGACCCCTTAGAAGGAGATCACTGCATTCAAATAGGCAATACTCTCATCACATCCCTCTGACATTCACTGCACGCTGAGAGGAAAACCGGGCTCCAACTTGCTGCGGAGCGCATATCAACGTAGAATCTAGCACAAACTTACTTCACCACCTCCATCGGAGGCAAAGTTTGTAAAAACTGAATTGTGGGTGTGGTGAGGGGTGTATTTATAGGCATTTTGAGGTTTGGGAAACTTTGCCCCTCCTGGTAGGAATGTATATCCCATACGTCACTAGCTCATGGACTCTTGCTAATTACATGAAAGAAATCTTTTCTGAGAAAGAATTAACCATTCAATCTCTATTCAGTTAAGTTGAGTGATTGTAGGTTTTAATAAAATAAAGGACCATGTATTAGAAGACCTGGATGCAGCGGGAGGCGCCAAGGAGGAGCACTGGACAACTGAACTAGGTCGGCATACCAAGTCCTTCTGGGCCACACTGAAGCAATGAGGATAGCTGACACCATCTCCTGTTTAAGATGAGATATCCAGTGTAGGGGCGCACCACAGAGACACTCAGTCCAACTTAAAAGTTACTATTCATTTATTTCGGCACAAATGTAAAAGCATATAGTCAGGCACGCAGGCCCAGCAGGCTCACAGGTAAAAACATAACACAGGTGTGTCAGATAGTCAAGCAGACATGTTTCGTGAGCATGCTCACTTGTTCACTGCATATTGGGCTAGTCTGACACACCTTTACTTATACCATGATTTTAAAGACACAGTATGATTTAGAGTGATTTATATAATGGTATAATTATCTATGGACTCTAGACTGTATACTAAAGTTTATAAACACTATATATCAAACAGTAAATGAATGTAAGTCAAACAATTAGTTTAGAATATGTAAACCTATCACTCATGATAGTTAAGTGTTTATAGAGGGAATATTTACTGCTGTTTGCAGTTATAAAATTTATGTATACCTCTCCCGCTGTATGAATTTTTTTGTTTCACCAGTTATAACACATATCGAAAAAATTATCCTAATTTAAACCTTTGAAATTTAGTGACAATAAGAGGAATATATAAATCCAATGCATAAAGGGGGGGGAGGGGATATTTTGTAATGGTCTGTGATTACATGCAAAGAAGAAATGCAGTTATTTAAGTAAATAAATCAAGGTCCCTCCTCATATTTAAACCTTGAGGATTGCTTGTCTTAAGTGAAAAAATCCAATAGACCTCTCGTTTATTTAGTTTATCCTCCCTGTTGCCTCCTCTTCTCCAATGGGGTACATGATCAATTCCTTGTAAGGTTAAACTAGACATGTCTGAATCATGAAGACTTTTAAAATGTCTTGAAATTGGAGTGTCTGATTTCTCATCTTTCCCAGATCGTAAATGCTCTAAGAACCTGTCTTTGATAGGGCGCTTCGTTTTACCTACATACTGACAATTGCAAATTGTGCATGTCAAAAGATAAACCACATGTGTGGTGTTACAGTTGATGAAAAAATTTATCTTGTGATCATTTTTTGTTGTACTAGAATGAAAAGTGTTACCCTCTAATGCATGTTCACAGGTTGTGCAATCTCTTCTTCTGCATTTATAAAAGCCTTTCTTTCCTTGGAGCCAGTTGGTATTAGTTTTATTCATTATATCAGAAGGTGATAGATGATTGGCTAAGGTTTTACCTCTCCTGGGTATAAAGTTTATTCCCTGCTGCACTATCTCCTTCAGAATGGGATCTGTGTACAAAATGGGAACACTTTCCCTTATTATATCACAGATTTTATAGTAGTCTGTACTGTAGGTAGTTATAAATTTAGGTGCAGTAGTCATGGCTTGCTTCTCTTTCTTTCTATATCTGAGGAGATGTTCTCTAGGGATGTCTTTTATACTCTCTTTCGCTTCATCTAGAATATCATCAGTGTAGCCTCTTTGTCTTAATCTATTGGTGATTATATTGCTATTTTCCTCATATTGTTCTTCATTAGTGCAATTTCTTCTTGCCCTAATGTACTCCCCCTTAGGGATGCCCTTAAGTACATGTTTGGGATGGCAAGATTTGAATGACAACAGAGTATTGCCTGCAGTGGGCTTTCTGTAAAGGCTGGTTTCAATTTTATTCTCTGTCATATTGGCAGAGATTTTTAAATCTAGGAAGTTAATGGTTTCTGCATTGTTCTCTCCTACAAGTCTGATTCCATCATCATTGTGATTCATGAACTCACAAAAGGAATCTGCTTCAGATTCACTGCCCTCAAATACAAAAAACAGGTCATCAATGTACCTATAAAAGTGCTTTATTTTATTCCTGAATGGATTTCTCTCTCCAAAGACGTGGCGCAGCTCCCACCACCCCATAAAGAGGTTGGCATAGGAGGGGGCAAACTTTGCCCCCATAGCTGTACCACGCTTCTGGAGAAAGAATTCAGTGCCAAACATAAAAAAATTATGTGTTAGGAGATACTCAATAGCTCTTAGAATAAAAGTCTTAGTAGCTGAGTCATATTCACTATATGAGTCAAGAAAAAATTCTATTGCAACCATACCTTTATTGTTTTGTATACAGGTATAGAGAGAGGTGACATCCACCACTAAAAATCTGAAACTGGATTCCCATCTTACTTTATCTAATTTTGTCAAGATAGCAGTTGTGTCTTGTATATGGGTTAAGAGTCCTTTGACTAGGGGTTGTAAAAAGGTGTCTATCAGATCACTGAGAGGTTCATTAAGAGAACCAATCCCTGCGATGATGGGACGCCCTGGAGGACACACAGGATCCTTATGTATTTTTGGAAAATAATGGAAGATGTGGGCAACTGGATGAGAGGGTATAAGTGCATCTTTAGTAGCAGCACTTATTATATTGTTATGTTTTGCAAACAAAACAATACCCACCAATTCATGTTTGTATAACTTCGTGGGATTATTCTGTAGTTTGCTATATACCTCTTTATCATCCAGTTGCCTCCTAGCCTCCACTATATAGTCTGTTTTATTCAGAATAACGACATTTCCCCCTTTGTCTGATGGTCTAATGAGGATTGATTCATTATCAGATAAACTTTTTAATGCATTTTTTTCACTGGCTGTTAAATTAGAGGAGTTATTTGGTTTCTTTAAGTTTTTCTCACTAAGCATAGTGAGTTTTTCCTCAATTGTTTTTTGAAAGATGTCCAAAGCTTTTGGACGGGCATGTACAGGGTAAAAAGAGCTTTTCTTCTTTACATGATCACATCTGGCCTCTAATTCTTTAGAAATATCACTATTGGATGTATCACCTTCCCCCATTAATTCATTTAAATCATTGATAGTGCACAATTCAGAAAAAGAAAACAGATTATCAGAAATTTCATTATTTGTTGTTTTTTTGGTCTCAGTTTTGTTAGACTCCTGCTCACTCATCCCATGAAAATGTTTCTGTAGAGTAAGCTTGCGCACATATCGATTCACATCTAACACAGTTTCAAATAGGTTAAAGTGTGCGGAGGGAACAAAATTGAGACCTTTGGATAAGAGAGAGATTTGAGTTTCATTTAAAGGAACAGTAGACAAATTTATGACATTTAAATTCAGGTCTGTTTTTTCTGTCCTTGTGATCTTGTCACATATTTCTTGTGGAAGGACTTGCCCCTGTATCCCTGTTTGACCTGACCGGACATCTTGGGCTTTATTGTTGTTTTTCTTGTTGTTGCTTTTGCCTCTTCTTCCTCTATGTGTTTTTTTCTTGCTGTTCCTGCAATTGTACCTTCCCCGTTTTTTGACTTCTCACTAGTACCTTCTTCTGGCTCCATTTCCTGTAACGAATGAAATACTGCTGTAGCACATTCTTCTGTGTTCTCATTATCTTTTGAGTCTATCTCATATTCAGTGTCTGAGAATGTGACTGATTTTCCTTTTTGTTTGCCAGATCCCTTCTTGTTAGGATTCTGTCTGCCTGATTTATGTGACCTGAATTTATTCCTTGAGTATTCCTCATATGACCATTTGTATACTTGATTTAATTCGTAATCCTTTTTATCTCTTGACATTTTATTCGATTTAAAATGCCAAAGTTCCTGTCTGAAACTAATCATTGACTGTTCAAATTTTTTATCATATTCTTTGAATTCTTTTTCTTTTTGAAATTCTCGTAATTGTATTTGCACTTCTTTCATCTCTTGCAATAGATCCCTCCTTTGCTTTCTTTTGAAATCTATTAATAGGTCAATTAATGCAAAGGAGCAGGTATCCAAAATGTTGTTCCATTTTTTAATGAAATCAGCGTCATATGTAATAAATGATGGAAATTTTTTGATTCTCAATCCCCTTGGAATACGTTTGTCATTCTTGTATATCAAAAAGGATTTAATGTCCAGATCTAATTTTATATCCTTTTTGCGCAGAGAATCAATTTCAAAGAATAGCGTATCAATAGTGTGTGCAACTTCCTCATAAATATCATTGGATTCCTCATTAAAGTCCCTTAGTACATAACATTCCATTTCTTCATTATCCATTTTAGTATGTGTTATTTGAAAATATTTGTATACAGCTTAAAAAGTCCAATACCTGTGAGCCTAAGATTTATGACAACGTAAGTGCCTATAGTGCAATGTTAGCAAATAACAACCCACCTCGTCTTCAGCCGAATTTGAAACAATGCAGAGAGTATGTGTCCCGGACCGGAACAGATATCAACGTGCAGGTCTATCTTTCAGCCTGCATGTCCGTCAATCGACAAAATAATGCTTATGAAAAACAGCTAGGAAAGAACAATATGCTGTAATCTCTTACCCGCCTTCACTTCTGCGGGAATTCCTCTGATTCCTTTCTCCGGACGGCAGCTTCCACACAGATAAGCAGAAATTAATCCAAATGTACAGAGTGGTTCTGTGTGTGTAGCGCTCAACTCACCGCTCCCAATGCGATGACTGCAGGGGGTGGAGAGATCAGTCCTCCAGACGGCTCAAAGGAGAGTGGGTGTAATTTTAGAATGTCCCGTTATGCAGCCCCAAAAAATAAGTCTGCCAACTTACAAAGCAAGTGTAAAGATATCCAGTGTAGGGGCGCACCACAGAGACACTCAGTCCAACTTAAAAGTTACTATTCATTTATTTCGGCACAAATGTAAAAGCATATAGTCAGGCACGCAGGCCCAGCAGGCTCACAGGTAAAAACATAACACAGGTGTGTCAGATAGTCAAGCAGACATGTTTCGTGAGCATGCTCACTTGTTCACTGCATATTGGGCTAGTCTGACACACCTTTACTTATACCATGATTTTAAAGACACAGTATGATTTAGAGTGATTTATATAATGGTATAATTATCTATGGACTCTAGACTGTATACTAAAGTTTATAAACACTATATATCAAACAGTAAATGAATGTAAGTCAAACAATTAGTTTAGAATATGTAAACCTATCACTCATGATAGTTAAATAATTCTGTTAAGTGTTTATAGAGGGAATATTTACTGCTGTTTGCAGTTATAAAATTTATGTATACCTCTCCCGCTGTATGAATTTTTTTGTTTCACCAGTTATAACACATATCGAAAAAATTATCCTAATTTAAACCTTTGTTTAAAGATGGGCTACCACCCTCAAAAGAAGAACTATTAGCAGGAAAAAAGTACACTATCTGATACCGCCAAGGAGCAGTCTAGGCATCGACCAGTTCCTCATGGAGATCTCGAGACCTCAAGCCTTATCTTGGCAGTATGTGATTATGGTGGGATGCCATCAAACCTATCTTTGGGCATCCCCAGTGAGCTATCAGACTGCTCAAAATATCCTGATTGAGAGACCACTCCTCCAAGTAGAGAGACTGACGACTCAGATAGTCCACCTCTCAGTTGTCCACTCCTGGAATGTGAATAGCTGAAAAAGTGCATTGGTTCTTCTCTGCCCAATTTTAAAATGTGATATACTTCTTGCATTGCAAGAGAACTGTGGGTGCCAGCTTGATGGTTTATATATGGTACAGTCATTATGTTGCCTGACTGAAAGCGGATAAATAGGACCATAAGAAGCCAAGGCCAAGCTTGCAGAGCCTTGAAGATATCCCTGAGCTCCAGAACATGGATAGGACCCTTCTTGACACAACCAGACTACACCTGTGCTCTAGGATGACCCCAAACCAACACCCATCCCAACAGGCTGCTCCCTTAGGCGACTGGCTCCAGAGCCTGCCACCAGGACAGCGACTCTCTTGTGAGCTGGTCTAAATAAATGAACTGAGACAAGTCTGAATGATCCCTGTTCCACTGTCTTAGCATGCAAAACTGGAGGGCATGCAGATGAAACCCAGCAAATGGAATGGCATCTGACGCTGCAACCATGAGCCCCACCACCTCCATGCACTGGACCAGTGAAGACTGAAGCCTTTGACAAGCTCCTTGGAGCTTGATCTTGCACTGATCGGTTAAAAAATAGCTTCATAGTAACTGAGTATGATCACCCCCAAGAATCATACCATTGTCTGCGGTATTAAATTCTCAGTAATAAACTCTTGGCAATGTTGATCTTCCAGCCATGACTGCGAAGAAACCAAAGTAGTTTCTCCATGTGAACCGTTGCTAAATGAACAGACAGAGCCAGAATCAAGATATTATCCTTTTAAGGGCCCTTGGTAGTTTGTGGGGTGGAGGTTTGTATAGTGTTAGGGGTGTTTGTATTCTTTTTAAAGTAAAAGAGCTGTTTATCTCAGGGCAATGCCCTACAAAAGGCCCTTTTAAGGGCTCCCAAAAGGCCCTTTTAATGGCCCCCAAAAGGCCCTTTTAATGGCCCTTGGTAGTTTGGGGGGTGGGGGTTTGTATAGTGTTTGGGGGTGTTTGTATTCTTTTTAAAGTAAAAGAGCAGTTTATCTAAGGGCTATGCCCCCCCCCAAAAGGCCCTTGGTAGAGTAGGTTTTTTTTTTATCTTGGGTGTTTTTTTTTTTTTTAAGGGTATTAGAATAGGATTAATCTTTATTTTTTTTGGATAATATTTTTTTTTTTTGTTATAATAGTTTTTTTTATTTTTTGTAATAGTAGGTTTTTTATTTTTGGTAATCGTAGGTTTTTTATTTTTTGTAATGTTAGGTTTTAGTGTAAGGCTGGTTCATTTCACAGGTAAGTTTGTATTTATTTTAACTATGTAGTTAGTAAATAGTTTATATCTATTTACTAACTAGTCTACCTAGTTAAAATAAATACAAACTTACCTGTGAAATAAAAATAAAACCTAAGCTAGCTACAATGTAACTATTAGTTATATTGTAGCTAGCTTAGGTATTATTTCACAGGTAAGTAGGTTTTTAGTTTTAAATAGGAATTATTTAGTTAATAATTGTAAATTTAATTTAGATCTAATTTAATTATGTTAAAGTTAGGGGGGTTAGGTTAGGTTTAGGGGTTAATACAGTTTAATTTAGCTTGTTGAGATGTGGGGGCTGGCGGTTTAGGGGTTAATAAATGTAGTTTAGTAGCGGCGATATCGGAAGTGGCAGATAAGGGGTTAATAATTTTATTTAGGTAGCAGCGATATTAGGAATGGCAGATTAGGGGTTAATATCTGTAGGCAGGCATCGGCGATGTTGGGGGCAGCAGATTAGGGGTGTTTAGACGTAGGGTTTATGTTAGGGTGTTAGGTTTAAATTGTCTTTTTATTTCCCCATAGACATCAACGGGGCTGCGTTACAGAACTTTTGTTTCACCTATCACAGGTGTTATTTTTTTTTTTTTGGCCGGCTCTCCCCATTGTTGTCTATGGGGAAATTGTGCACAAGCACGTCTAAGCAGCGCTCTGATTGTGTGCGGTATGGAGCTCAACGCAACCATATCGCACACAAAAGGCGTATGTTTGAAAACTTGTAATAGCAGTGCTATAGGAAATTAAATAACGTAACTTTTGTTGCGTTCGTTAATTTATCTATAGCACTCAAAACTCGTAATCTAGCTGAGTCTGAGTAATGATTCTATCTTGAATTCTTGTGTTTAAGGAACTGATCAATTGCTCTGAGAGCCAACACTGGTCTTCAGTTTATGTAATTCTTTCTGATCAGGAACATCTGTGAATAAAATTCTTCAATCTGTAAACTGGGGTTTTCATGAATAACATGAGACTGCAGAAGCTTATTGACATACTGAGATACTGCCACCATCTTTCTTTCAAATTGAGGTAATAGTGTCTTCACAAAATAAAAAGGTGGAGGCTCTGTTTTGAGCAATAGGAAACAACCTATCGCATTAATCTAAAAGTACCCACTGATCCAAATGGTTCAAACATCAAAATTGCTAAATAGAGAGATGACTACCACCACAGGAATTGCTTGACTAGAGCACTATCGTTGTGGCATGATGTTTGGTGAGGATACAGGCCAGGCTCAACCTCTTTCTTTTCCAAGAGGATAGGTTCCCCAATTATGGGTACAAACTGTTTCTCTGGCAACAGAACTTTTGAAGGAACGAAAAGAGTGTATCAAATGGGAGATGTAAGAGGTTAAGCTTAAACCTAGCATCTGATCCCCAATAATTCAAATGAGCAAATCTTTTATTACTTTAGAGGAAAAATTGAGCAGCTGATATCTGATTAAGGCAATTCTGAAGATTTGCCTCTGTTTTTTTTACTGATTACGGGCCAGATTACGAGTGTAGCACAATATGGCACTTAAGCAAGCACGATATTTGTGCTCCACTCAGCAATACCAACAAACGTAAATTGCCGCAATCCAAGCGCTCACAAGAGTGTGCTTCGAAAGGCTCCAATGGGAGTCTCGTTTTCATGTCATCAGCCATGGCAAACAACCCAGCGCAGGGGGCAAATCACTCAGCGTTGGGGAGCAATAAAATATATATGTATATGCTTATACAGTATACATATATATGTGTAAATACACATATTAACACATAAAATATAAATTATGCTTACCAGATCATTTCCTTTCCTTCTGTATGGGAAGAGTCCACAGCTACATTCCTTACTTGTGGGAAATACTGAACCTGGCCACCAGGAGGTGGCAAAGACACCCCAGCCAAAGGCTTAAATACCTCCCCCACTTCCTCATAACCCAAGTCATTCTGCCAAGGGAACAAGGAACAGTAGGAGAAATATCAGGGTGAAAAAGGTGCCAGAAGAATAAATTTAAATTTAGGGCCGCCCATCGGAGAACACGGGTGGGAGCTGTGGACTCTTCCCATACAGAAGGAAGGAAATGATCTGGTAAGCATAATTTATGGTTTTCCTTCTTAATATGGGAAAAGTCAACAGCAGATTCCTTATTTGTGGGAAACATATACCCAAGCTCTAAAGTACACGGAATGCTAACGGGAGTGAAAAAAGAGAGGTGGATCCTAATCTGAGGGCACCACAGCCCGCAAAACCTTTCTCCTGAAGGCCGCTTCAGCAGAAGCAAAAACATCAAACTTGTAAAATTTGGAAAAAGTATGTAAGGAGGACCAGGTAGTTGCCTTACAGATCTGATCCATAGAGGCCTCATTTTTGAAGACCCAAGAGGAAACCACTGCTCTCGTAGAATGAGCCATAATCCTCAGAGGAGGCTTAAGGCCCGCTGGCTCTATGCTAAACGGATGACATTCCTCAGCCAAACAGATAAGGAAGTCGAGAAGGCCCTTTGACCCCTACGCTTCCCGGAAAGGAGAACAAACATCAAGGCCCAAACCACATCCAGAATTACATTTCTTCGACGAAGAAGGATTAGGACATAAGAAAGGAGCCACAATCTCTTGATTGATGTTGAGAATTGACACAACCTTAAGAAGAAAACCTAACTTAATTCGTAGAACAGCCTTATCAGCATGAAAAGCCAGATAAGGAGGGACGCATTGCAAGGCAGCAATCACAGATATTCTGCGCGCAGAAGCAATAGTCAGTAGAAAAGGAACGTTCCAAGACAACAATTTAATGCCTACTTCATGCATAGGATCCAACGGAGCCAGTTGCAAAACTTTAAGAACAAGATTTAAACTTCAAGGAGGAGCATTAGATCTAAACACAGGCCTGATCCTAGCATAGCCTTAACAAATGACTGCACATCTGGAAGCTCGGTGAACTGCTTGTACAGTAACACAAACAGGGCTGAAATCTGTCCCTTCAGGGGACTTGCAGAAAAGCCCTTCTCCAGTTCATCCTGGAGAACAGAATAAGTAGGTCCTCCACACCTTATAATAGATGCTAGGAGCAACCAGCTTACGAGCTTGAATGAGAGTAAAAATAACCCTCTCTTGGCTAGGACTAAGCCTTCAATCTTTACGCAGTAAGCCTCAGAGAATTTAGACATTGATGAACAAAGAGACCTTGGTCAGCAGATTCCTGCGACAAGGTAACTTCCACGGAGGAGATGACGACATCCCCACTAGATCCGCAAACCATATCCTTCACAGCCAAGACGGAGCAATCAGTATCACTGACGCCTGCTTGATTCGAGCCATTACACTAGGAAGTAGTGGTAACGGCCGGAAAAAGATAAGTTAGATTGAACCTCCAAGGCACCGCTAATACATCTGTTAGCTCCGCCTGAGGATCCCTGTACCTCGACCTATATCTGGGTAGCTTGGTATTGAGACGTCATAAGATATTCCTCTTGCAACTCTCCGTAAACACTCTGGATGGAGAGACCATTCCCCCAGATGAAAGGATTGTCTGCTGAGGAACTCCGCTTCCCAGTTGTCCACACCAGGAATGTGGATCGCAGAAAAAGAAGAGATAAGGAGTGTCTCGTTCCCCCCTGATGGATGATGTAAGTCACCAAGGTTATATTGTCTGATTGGAATCTGATAAACTGGGACAAACCCAGCAGAGGCCAAGCCTTCGGAGTATTGTATATCGCCCGAAGAGCCAAATGAGACTGGGAGGGAGCTTTCCTCCTGAGTCCATAGGCCGCATGCCTTCCTGGCACCCCAAACCGCTCCCCATCCTGACAGACTCGCAACTGTAGTCACAATCACCCAAGATGGTCTTAAGATGGACGTCCCTCAGGACAAGTTAACGAGACAAAAACACCAAGAAAGCGATTCTCTCGATAGGTTGTCCATAGAAATCTGTTGCGACAGATCCAAATGATCGCTGTTCCACTGCTTCAGCATGCACAGTTGCAACAGTCTGAGGTGAAACCTGGCAAAGGAAATGATGTCCATGCTGGACACCATTAGACCAAACACCTCCATACACCAAGCCACTGATGGCCTTAAGGAGGTCTGGAGGGCAAGACATGTTGAATCTAGCTTGCAACGTCTCTGGTCTGTTAGAAATATTCTCATTCTATTATAGTACCCGTGAATTCTACCCTGGTACCTGATACAAGAGAACTCTCTCCATGGGATCGAAGAAGACAGAGGAGAGATTCCTAATGGTCCACCCATCGAAAAATTTCTTGGAGCCGTAGCTAGACTAAACGGAAGTGCAATAAACTGGAAGTGCTGGTCCAGGAACGCAAACCTTAGGAACTGGAAGTGATCCTTGAGGATTGGTACGTGAAGGGAGCATCCTTCAGATCTATCGTGGTCATAAACTGCCCTTCTCAAGCGAGGGGAAGAATGGACCTTATTGTCTCCATCTTGAACGAGGGGACATTTAAAAACTTGTTTAAGCACTTTAGGTCCAAAATCAGGTGGAAAGTTCCCTCCTTCTTTAGGACCACGAAAAAGTTTGAATATTATTCCAAACCTCTCTCTGCGATAGGCACCGGGACAATAACTCCTAAGAGGACAGATCCCGTACCCACCCAAGAAAGGCTTCCCTCCTTTCTGGTCAGGAAGACAGGAGAGAGAGGAGGAATCTGCCCTTGGGTGGTATCTTGTAACCCTGAGCTATGACCTCCAGGACCCATGGATCCTGCACGTCCCTGAACCAAGCGACTGAAAAGAGCAAAGTCTGCCCCCTACACGATCCTGAAAAAGACCGGGGACCGTCCATTTATGCCGACTTAGACTCAACGGACTTCTTGCTCTGCTTGGATTTATTCCAGGACTGAGCCGGCTTCCAAGAGCTCTTGTTTTGCTCTGGCTTAACGGAGGACTGCTGACATGGGCTTTATCCGAACAAAATTGTCCCTTGTCCCCTCTTGCGGTAGGAGGGTACCCTTGCCCCCTGTGACCATGGAGATAAATGAGTCCAGACCTGGACCAAACAAAATCATTCCTTTACTTACTTATGACTTAGAAGTCATATCCGCAGACCATGACTTCAGCCAGAGCCCGATGGGCCTGAACAGAAAAAGCTGAAGCCATAGCATTCAGGTCAAAAAATCTGCTTATTAGCATCACAGATAAAAGAATTAGCAACCCCCAAGGCCTTAATTCTTTCCTGAATAACATCGAAGGGACCCTCCCCCTCGATCAAATCCCGTAAGGAGTTGCACCAGTAGGTAACTGCTCCAGCAACCGCGGCAACAGCCTCCGCCGGTTGAAACAAATATCCTGTATGTTGAAACATCTTTCTTAACAGAGTTTCCAGTTATCCATGAGCTCTTTAAACGAAGAGCTATCCTATCGGGATAGTAGTACATTTAGCAAGGGTGAAGATAGCGCCATCCCCTTTTAGTGACGAAACCTCACAACTCCATTGAGAGTCCAGGACCGTGAACAATTTGTTAAAGGGAGAAGAGGGGAAAAAGGAATCCAATCCTGTCCCATTCAGTCTTAATAATGTTCGCTATCTAACAGGAGCAGGGAAGGATAAGGTACCACCCTTTTCCTTAAACTCTATCTAATTTAGGAATCAAAAGTTCATCAGGCATATTGGCCTCTGGAACCTCTGAATTTGCCAAAAACTTCCTTTAGAAGAAAGCGCAAATTCCTAAAACTAAAGTCTGGTTCCTCCGCAGCCGGAGGTTTAGAGGCAGCAAACTCCGACCCAGAATGTTCATACTCTGAAGTCTTAGAAAGGAACTTCATCCTCGGATAACCCTATCAGTGGTATCAAATAGGTTTGATTTTATCACATTATCAAGGCATATGGAACATAATTGAGAGGGCAGATCTAAGGCCTCCTCACAATATAAACAGGAATTACACTTAAGGAATAGAGGGAGTACCCTCTAAAGTAACAGAATCCTTTACCGCTAGTGCAAAAACCGGAGAACTATAGAAATAAAATATCTTTTTTTATTTTCAAAACAAACGGCACCTTATACCCCAATGGCTGGGGCACTCACCACCTCCTATGACCCAGACAGTACAGAGATTTAGGACACCTCTCTGATAGACACCCGGTTAGGAAAGAGGGAATGAATCACATGGTGCACAATGCAGGACCGTCCCTGCTAAGAGAAAAAGCGCGCCAAGCTTGTAAGCTGCACAGCTCTCAAAGTGAAAGTGAAACCTGTATATTCCATAACAGCCCATGAGCCCATAACATCTCACACATAAAAGCAGCATAAAATCAAATAAACATATAAGATTATTCCCCACTGTTCAATAATCCCCCTCAGGAGATATTGACCCTTGATTTTCTTGCATTATCATACATGTATAAAAAAATGAAATGATCTTACCAGAATCTATGCCGTAGAACAGTAACACGATCCTTCAAGTTTGACAGAGAGTAGCGTTGCTTCTGACATGGGCTTGAGTGAAGAAAGTAGGCAGCGAAACTCGTCAACGCTGATTGCTTATGGAGCTGTTTTATGTATGTATGTGGTACTTGGAAAACATGACTAATCACCCGTAAGGGTGTTAATATGAGTGGGGATGGTTTTGCTGAAAGACTCTCCCTGCATTTCCAGACTCTAACTTTCATCCATGCTCTCACTGAGAGGCTGACAGGACTACTTAAAACTACAGTCCCATCTCGAAGAGTACTAACCTCCATAAGAGACTCCTAACACTTCTCTGCCAACCTCCTGTGACGAAAGGCAAAGAATGACTGGAGTTATGAGGAAGTGGGGGAGGTATTTAAGCCTTTGACTGGGGCGTCTTTGCCTCCTCCTGGTGGCCAGGTTCAGTAATTCACACAAGTAAGGAATGCAGCTGAGGACTCTTCCCATATTAAGAAGAAAATATATATGTATATAAGTGTATATATTTATAGAGAAAACACAGCCCCCCCATTGAACTCCATTTAAAAGCACTTTAGGTGCTTTTTTTTCCAAACACTCCACAATTCATCACTTTAACCCCTTATAACAGCTTAAAAAAATTTCATATTTATTTTTTATTGTAAAGCAGTGTTCTCTTTATTTGGGGGATATTGGGTCAACTTTTTCTTTTTAACCAGAGGTCTGACCTCTGGTTAATTGAGCTTAGTGCAAAGTGAAACCGCAAACTTGCATCACATTACCCAGCCACTTGTAATGCTTGGTTATTTAATATGTGCTCTTTAAGGGTGCACGTTAAGATAGAGTCTCACTTGTAATCCAGCCCTACATTTTTAAAAGCCACAGAGTCCGCTGAATGGAAAAAAACATTATTCTAGAAAGTCATATAATAGCATTCAATAACCTCAGGAGGGGCATAAACAAAAATCAGAAACAAACTTTACTTACTTTTTGGATTTAGAAAACTCAGACATAGCAATATCCTTAAAGGGGTCAAAAAACTGAAATTCTGAGGTGAAAACAGGCTGAGTATTATATCGGTCAGCAGAGACAGAAGTTTGGCTTTCAATACACCAAGTATCCTATAAAGTCAGATGTCTCAAAAGCATGATGTACTGTATATATGGGTCAATTGTTTCAATATCAAAATCAGATTCTTGAAATACTTTCAAAGGGCAAAAACTAGTTTTCTTTCAAACGCTTGACCAATAGAGGTGAAACACATGTTTTTACCTTCCCATGCAGGTTTGCTACACAATACACAATTTTTAGATACAGTAGTAGAAAAAAAGATCAGAATAAAAAACAAAATGGGGATATAAATTTAAAAAAAACTGCCATAAAGACAGATTAAAATGCCAGAAAATGAAGCACTCCCAGTTGAAATGAGGTGAAAACATAATTTATGTAAGAACTTACCTGATAAATTCATTTCTTTCATATTAACAAGAGTCCATGAGCTAGTGACGTATGGGATATACATTCCTACCAGGAGGGGCAAAGTTTCCCAAACCTTAAAATGCCTATAAATACACCCCTCACCACACCCACAAATCAGTTTAACGAATAGCCAAGAAGTGGGGTGATAAGAAAAAAAGTGCGAAGCATAGAAAATAAGGAATTGGAATAATTGTGCTTTATACAAAAAAATCATAACCACCACAAAAAAGGGTGGGCCTCATGGACTCTTGTTAATATGAAAGAAATGAATTTATCAGGTAAGTTCTTACATAAATTATGTTTTCTTTCATGTAATTAACAAGAGTCCATGAGCTAGTGACGTATGGGATAATGACTACCCAAGATGTGGATCTTTCCACACAAGAGTCACTAGAGAGGGAGGGATAAAATAAAGACAGCCAATTCCTGCTGAAAATAATCCACACCCAAAATAAAGTTTAACAAAAAACATAAGCAGAAGATTCAAACTGAAACCGCTGCCTGAAGAACTTTTCTACCAAAAACTGCTTCAGAAGAAGAAAATACATCAAAATGGTAGAATTTAGTAAAAGTATGCAAAGAGGACCAAGTTGCTGCTTTGCAGATCTGGTCAACCGAAGCTTCATTCCTAAACGCCCAGGAAGTAGATACTGACCTAGTAGAATGAGCTGTAATTCTCTGAGGCGGAATTTTACCCGACTCAACATAGGCAAGATGAATTAAAGATTTCAACCAAGATGCCAAAGAAATGGCAGAAGCTTTCTGGCCTTTCCTAGAACCGGAAAAGATAACAAATAGACTAGAAGTCTTACAGAAAGATTTCGTAGCTTCAACATAATATTTCAAAGCTCTAACAACATCCAAAGAATGCAACGATTTCTCCTTAGAATTCTTAGGATTAGGACATAATGAAGGAACCACAATTTCTCTACTAATGTTGTTGGAATTCACAACTTTAGGTAAAAATTCAAAAGAAGTTCGCAACACCGCCTTATCCTGATGAAGAATCAGAAAAGGAGACTCACAAGAAAGAGCAGATAATTCAGAAACTCTTCTGGCAGAAGAGATGGCCAAAAGGAACAAAACTTTCCAAGAAAGTAATTTAATATCCAATGAATGCATAGGTTCAAATGGAGGAGCTTGAAGAGCCCCCAGAACCAAATTCAAACTCCAAGGAGGAGAAATTGACTTAATGACAGGCTTTATACGAACCAAAGCTTGTACAAAACAATGAATATCAGGAAGAATAGCAATCTTTCTGTGAAAAAGAACAGAAAGAGCAGAGATTTGACCTTTCAAGGAACTTGCGGACAAACCCTTATCTAAACCATCCTGAAGAAATTGTAATATTCTCGGTATTCTAAAAGAATGCCAAGAAAAAAGATGAGAAAGACACCAAGAAATATAAGACTTCCAATATATCTCTCTGGATACAGATTTACGAGCCTGTAACATAGTATTAATCACAGAGTCAGAGAAACCTCTTTGACCAAGAATCAAGCGTTCAATCTCCATACCTTTAAATTTAAGGATTTCAGATCCTGATGGAAAAAAGGACCTTGAGACAAAAGGTCTGGTCTTAACGGAAGAGTCCACGGTTGGCAAGAGGCCATCCGGACAAGATCCGCATACCAAAACCTGTGAGGCCATGCCGGAGCTACCAGCAGAACAAACGAGCATTCCTTCAGAATCTTGGAGATTACTCTTGGAAGAAGAACTAGAGGCGGAAAGATATAGGCAGGATGATACTTCCAAGGAAGTGAAAATGCATCCACTGCCTCCGCCTGAGGATCCCGGGATCTGGACAGATACCTGGGAAGTTTCTTGTTTAGATGAGAAGCCATCAGATCTATTTCTGGAAGTTCCCACATTTGAACAATCTGAAGAAATACCTCTGGGTGAAGAGACCATTCGCCCGGATGCAACGTTTGGCGACTGAGATAATCCGCTTTCCAATTGTCCATACCTGGGATATAAACCGCAGAGATTAGACAGGAGCTGGATTCCGCCCAAACCAAAATTCGAGATACTTCTTTCATAGCCAGAGGACTGTGAGTCCCTCCTTGATGATTGATGTATGCCACAGTTGTGACATTGTCTTATCTGAAAACAATGAACAACTCTCTCTTCAGAAGAGGCCAAGACTGAAGAGCTCTGAAAATTGCACGGAGTTCCAAATTGATCGGAAATCTCACCTCCTGAGATTCCCAAACCCCTTGTGCCGTCAGATACCCCCACACAGCTCCCCAACCTGTAAGACTTGTATCTGTTGAGATTATAGTCCAGGTCGGAAGAACAAAGAAGCCCCCTGAACTGAACGATGGTGATCTGTCCACCATGTCAGAGAGTGTCGTAAAATCGGTTTAAAGATATTAATTGAGATATCTTTGAGTAATCCCTGCACCATTTGTTCAGCATACAGAGCTGAAGAGGTCGCATGTGAAAACGAGCAAAGGAGATCGCATCTGATGCGGCAGTCCTAAGACCCAACATTTCCATGCATAAGGCTACCAAAGGGAATGATTGTGACTGAAGGTTTTGACAAGCTGATATCAATGTTAAACTTCTCTTGTCTGACAAGGACAGAGTCATAGACACTGAATTTATCTAGAAACCTAAAAAGGTTACCCTTGTCTGAGGAATCAATGAACTGATTGGTAAATTGATCCTCCAACCATGAACTTGAAGAAACAACACAAGTCGATTCGTATGAGATTCTTCGAAAATGAGAAGACTGAGCAAGTACCAAGATATCGTCCAAATAAGGAAATACCAAAACCCTATTCTCTGATTACAGAAAGAAGGGCACCGAGAACCTTTGAAAAAAATTCTTGGAACTGAGGCTAGGCCAAACAGTAGAGCCACAAAACTGGTAATGCTTGTCTAAAAAGAGAATCTCAGACACTAAAAGTGATCTGGATGAATCGGAATATGCAGATACACATCCTGTAAATCTATTGTAGACATATAATGCCCTTGCTAAACAAAAGGCAGGATAGTCCTATAGTAACCATCTTGAATGTTGGTATCCTAACATAACGATTCAATAATGATAGATCCAGAACTGGTCTGAAGGAATTGACCTTCTTTGGTACAATGAAGAGATAAAATAAAACCCCAGCCCCTGTTCCAGAACTGGAACTGGCATAAATACTCCAGCCAACTCTAGATCTGAAACACATTTCAGAAATGCTGAGCCTTGCTGTGTCGACTGGGACACGGGAAAGAAAAGAATCTCTTAGCCGAAGGCCTTAACTTGAAGCCAATTCTGTACCTTTCTGAAACAATGTTTCTGAAACCAGAGATTAAGAACGGAATTGATCCAAATTTCTTTGAAGAAAACGTAATCTGCCCCATACCAGCTGAGCTGGAATAAGGGCCGCACCTTCATAGGTACTTAGGAGCTGGCTATAGGTTTCTATAAGGCTTGGATATATTCCAAACTGGAAATAGTTTCCAAACTGATACCGCTCCTGAGGATGAAGGATCAGGCTTTTGTTCCTTGTTGTGAGGAAAGGAACGAAATGATTATTTACCCTGGAAAGAAAGGGAAAGCAAAGTTGACTTAGAAGACATGTCAGCATTCCAAGTTTAATCCATAAAGCTTTTCTAGCTAAAATAGCTAGAGACATATACCTGACATCAACTCTAATGATATCAAAAGATGGTATCACCAATAAAATTATTAGCATGTTATAGAATAATAATAATGCTATAAAATTATGATCTGTTACTTGTTGCGCTAAAGCTTCTAACCAAAAAGTTGAAGCTGCAGCAACATCCGCTAAAAATATAGCAGGTCTAAGAAGATTACCTGAACATAAGTAAGCTTTTCTTAGAAAGGATTCAATTTTCCTATCTAAAGGATCCTTAAATGAAGTACTATCTGCCATAGGAATAGTAGTACATTAGCAGGAGTAGAGACAGCCCCATAACCTTAGGGATTTTTGTCCCAAAAAACTCTAATCTGTCAGATGGCACAGGATATAATTTGCTTAAACGTCTAGAAGGAGTAAATAAATTACCCAAATTATTCCATTCCCTGGAAATTACTTCAGAAATAGCATCAGGGAGATAAAACACTTCTGGAATAACTACAGGAGATTTAAAAACCTTATTTAAACGTTTACATTTAGTATCAAGAGGACCAGAATCCTCTATTTCTAATGCAAATAACACTTCTTTAAGTAAAGAACGAATAAATTCCATCTTGAACAAATACAAAGATTTATCAGCATCAACCTCTGAGACAGAAACCTCTGAACCAGAAGAACCATTATCAGTATCAGAATGATGATGTTCATTTAAAAATTCATCTGAAAAAAAGAGAAGTTTTAAAAGACTTTTATGTATACTAGAAGGAGAAATAACAGACATAGCCTTCTTAATGGATTTAAAAAATAAAATCTCTTATGTTATCAGGAACACTCTGAAAATTAGATGTTGACGGACAGCAACAGGTAATGTAACAGTACTAAAGGAAATTTTATCTGCATTAATAAGTTTGACATGACATGCAATACAAATAACAGCTGGAGAAACAGATACCAAAAGTTTATAGCAGACTTAGCTTGGTAGCTCCAGCACTGTGCAGTGATTTTCCTGTAGTATCTTCTGACTCAGTTGCAACGTGGAACATCTTGCAATATGTAAAAGAAAAAAACAACATATAAAGCAAAATTGATCAAATTCCTTAAATGACAGTTTCAGGAATGGGAAAAAAATGCCAGTGAACAAGCTTCTAGCAACCAGAAGCAATAAATAATGAGACTTAAATAATGTGGAGACAAAAATGACGCCCATATTTTTTAGCGCCAAAAAAGACGCCCACATTATTTGGCGCCTAAATGCTTTTGGCGCCAAAAATGACGCCACATCCGGAACGCCGACATCTTTGACGCAAAATAACGTCAAAAAATGACGCAACTTCCGGCGACACGTATGACGCCGGAAACGGAAAAGAATTTTTGCGCCAAAAAAGTCAGCGCCAAGAATGACGCAATAAAATGAAGCATTTTCAGCCCCCGCGAGCCTAACAGCCCACAGGGAAAAAAGTCAAATTTTTGAGGTAAGAAAAAATATGATAATTCAATGCATAATCCCAAATATGAAACTGACTGTCTGGAAATAAGGAAAGTTGAACATTCTGAGTCAAGGCAAATAAATGTTTGAATACATATATTTAGAACTTTATAAATAAAGTGCCCAACCATAGCTTAGAGTGTCACAGAAAATAAGACTTACTTACCCCAGGACACTCATCTACATGTTTGTAGAAAGCCAAACCAGTACTGAAACGAGAATCAGTAGAGGAAATGGTAAATATAAGAGTATATCGTCGATCTGAAAAGGGAGGTAAGAGATGAATCTCTACGACCGATAACAGAGAACCTTATGAAATAGACCCCGTAGAAGGAGATCACTGCATTCAATAGGCAATACTCTCTTCACATCCCTCTGACATTCACTGCACGCTGAGAGGAAAACCGGGCTCCAACTTGCTGCGGAGCGCATATCAACGTAGAATCTAGCACAAACTTACTTCACCACCTCCCTTGGAGGCAAAGTTTGTAAAACTGATTTGTGGGTGTGGTGAGGGGTGTATTTATAGGCATTTTAAGGTTTGGGAAACTTTGCCCCTCCTGGTAGGAATGTATATCCCATACGTCACTAGCTCATGGACTCTTGTTAATTACATGAAAGAAATATCATGTCCATGTGATGTGAACCCTTACGTTATACAAGTGAAGTCACCCTGGAGGATACCATTTGCCAAAATAGCAGCCACAAGATCAGTCTCACTTCAAGAGGGTCTACAGCAAATCTCTTAAGACACCAGAGAATATTGGCAGCAAAGGAGGTGTAAGCAGCCAAGATGGCTTACTGAAAAGCCAAAGCCTACACAAAAACTTTCCAGGTGAGGGGGATGTGTAATAAAAGTAATCTTTAGGTAAAAAGGGGTGTGTTTTTTTTTTTTCTAGACTGTCTTTTGAGAGGGATCTAGCGTGGTAAGTAATTAGCTGGGAAGACCAAGTAATCTATCATTTTATATAAGGATTTTCATGTCCATGTAAGATGCTGGTGACAGGTAAAATGCTGTTTTGTCTATGGAGCAAAGGCTCTAATTAATTCTTCTACCTCCCCATTTGACCTAGAGGGATACAGCACCCTTCATTTGAACAGTGACCTTTCCAAATAAGCACCATGCATTTTTTCTATGGGAGTGCTATCATACACACCAATCTACCTATCCAGTTTAATTAAATAGGAATCAGGCATCGTATTTCAAAGAGGGAATTACTCTCTTTTGAACTAGGGGTCACCTGCCCCTCTAAATGTGCAACTTATTGCTACTACTTCTTTTAGAGAAGTCCAGTGTCTATGCAATTGCCAGATTAATGTCACAATGATATATATACCTCTAAGTAACGGTTCTATTTTGCAAGTTTGCTCTAAAAAATAAAAATAAAAAAAACCTTACCCCTAACCATAGAACTATATCACAAGAACCCTCATTTGAAATAGGGGCTCCCATCCTTCAAGTAAGGAGTTTCATAACTGTCAAGTGATTGTCATAGTAATAATGTCATAGTAATCATAGATTGTTTATTCCAGGACTCATAGATCCTTGTTTTTAATTACATGTATCTAAATACATGAAGGATAATTATTGGTATTGTATGCTTGTTTGCGGAGTATTAGATTCATCCATATCATCAGATTCTCAATAAAATTAACTCACCTGTTTTTATTGGCGATGTGTTATATTTGAGAATAAACCCTTCTTTTTTTATTTCTCTTTGAGTTCTGGGTACTTTTTCAGGAGCAATGTCCTGCAAAGTGGAAAAAAACATATTGTGAATAATGTAATGCTTTCAAATTATAAGATTTTCTTTAAAAAATTCTCTAGACAGTTACTATTGCTAGTATTATTGGCAAAATGCAACAAAAACAACATAGGAGTTATTCAAACATCTACATTGTACCATATAAATTGCAAAACTGTTTCAAATGTATTGTTTTGGATTTTTTTTTGTTTGTTTTTTAAATCGTTGTTCCTGTGCTGCATAAAATTAACCTTTTCTTTCTAAGTTGTCCCTATCAGCCAATAGGCATGAGAGTCCCAGGACTGAGTTATACACAACACCATGCACTCCTTGTCAGTTTAACATTGCATTTAATGTTATTACTTAATGTAAAAAAAGTTTTGCATAAAAAGTATAAGTGCTGCATTTTCTTATACATGATAGACAAAAAATTAGTAACATATCCCTTTAAATATTTGTTTATACAATTTTAAACAATATAAAAAATAATTTCTGGTGTACAATACCACAAAAAACATAATTTATGCTTACCTGATAAATTTATTTCTCTTGTAGTGTATACAGTCCACGGATCATCCATTACTTGTGGGATATTCTCCTTCCCAACAGGAAGTTGCAAGAGGATCACCCACAGAAGAGCTGCTATATAGCTCCTCCCCTCACTGCCATATCCAGTCATTCGACCGAAACAAGCCGAGAAAGGAGAAACCATAGGGTGCAGTGGTGACTGGATACACTACAAGAGAAATAAATTTATCAGGTAAGCATAAATTATGTTTTCTCTTGTTAAGTGTATCCAGTCCACGGATCATCCATTACTTGTGGTATACCAATACCAAAGCTAAAGTACACGGATGATGGGAGGGACAAGGCAGGAACTTAAACGGAAGGAACCACTGCCTGTAGAACCTTTCTCCCAAAAACAGCCTCCGAAGAAGCAAAAGTATCAAATTTGTTCAACAGAGGCCTCATTTTTAAAGGCCCAGGTGGAAGCCACAGCTCTAGTAGAATGAGCTGTAATCCTTTCAGGAGGCTGCTGTCCAGCAGTCTCATAGGCTAAACGGATTATACTCCGAAGCCAAAAAGAAAGAGGTTGCCGAGGCCTTCTGACCTCTCCTCTGTCCAGAGTAAACAACAAACAGGTTAGATGTTTGGCGAAAATCTTTAGTAGCCTGTAAGTAAAACTTCAAGGCACGGACTACGTCTAGATTATGCAAAAGACGTTCCTTCTTTGAAGAAGGATTAGGACATAATGATGGAACAACAATCTCTTGATTGATATTCTTGTTAGAAACCACCTTAGGTAAAAACCCAGGTTTTGTACGCAGAACAACTTTATCTGAATGAAAGATCAGATAAGGAGAATCACAATGTAAGGCAGATAACTCCGAGACTCTTCGAGCCGAGGAAATAGCCATCAGAAAAAGAACTTTCCATGAAAGATGTTTGATAGCAATAGAATGAAGGGGTTCAAACGGAACCCCTTGAAGAACTTTAAGAACCAAGTTTAAGCTCCATGGAGGAGCAACAGGTTTAAACACAGGCTTAATTCTAACTAAAGCCTGACAAAATGCCTGAACGTCTGGAACTTCTGCCAGACGCTTGTGTAAAAGAATAGACAGAGCAGAAATCTGTCCCTTTAAAGAACTAGCTGATAATCCTTTGTCCAAACCCTCTTGGAGGTAGGACAATATCCTAGGAATCCTAACCCTACTCCATGAGTAATTCTTGGATTCACACCAATGAAGATATTTACGCCATATCTTGTGGTAAATTTTCCTGGTGACAGGCTTTCGTGCCTGTATTAAGGTATAAATTACTGACTCGGAGAAGCCACGCTTTGATAGGATCAAGCGTTCAATCTCCATGCAGTCAGTCTCAGAGAAAGTAGATTCGGATGATTGAAAGGACCTTGTATTAGAAGGTCTTGTCTCAGAAGCAGAGTCCACTAGGTCTGCATACCAGGTCCTGCGTGGCCACGCAGGCGCTATCAATATCACTGATGCTCTTTCCTGTTTGATTTTGGCAATCAGACGAGGGAGCAGAGGAAACGGTGGAAACACATAAGCCAGGTTGAAGAACCAAGGCGCTGCTAGAGCATCTATCAGTGCCGCTTCTGGGTCCCTGGACCTGGATCCGTAACAAGGAAGCTTGGCGTTCTGGCGAGACGCCATGAGATCCAATTCTGGTTTGCCCCAACGGAGAACCAATTGAGCAAACACCTCCGGATGGAGTTCCCATTCCCCCGGATGAAAAGTCTGACGACTTAGAAAATCCGCCTCCCAGTTCTCTACACCTGGGATATGGATCACTGACAGGTGGCAAGAGTGAGTCTCTGCCCAGCGAATTATCTTAGAGACTTCTGACATCGCTAGGGAACTCCTGGTTCCCCCTTGATGGTTGATGTAAGCCACAGTCGTGATGTTGTCCGACTGAAATCTGATGAACCTCAGTGTTGCTAGCTGAGGCCAAGCCAGAAGAGCATTGAAAATTGCTCTTAACTCCAGAATATTTATTGGGAGGAGTTTCTCCTCCTGAGTCCATGAACCCTGAGCCTTCAGGGAGTTCCAGACTGCACCCCAACCTAGAAGGCTGGCATCTGTTGTTACAATTGTCCAAACTGGTCTGCGAAAGGTCATACCCTTGGACAGATGGGCCCAAGATAACCACCAGAGAAGAGAATCTCTGGTTTCCTGATCCAGATTTAGTAGAGGGGACAAATCTGTGTAATCCCCATTCCACTGACTGAGCATGCATAATTGCAGCGGTCTGAGATGCAGGCACGCGAATGGCACTATGTCCATCGCCGCTACCATTAAGACGATTACTTCCATGCACTGAGCCACCATGGAGTGCGGAAAGGAGTGAAGAACACGGCAAGAATTTAGAAGTTTTGATAACCTGGACTCCGTCAGGTAAATTTTCATATCTACAGAATCTATTAGAGTCCCTAGGAAGGAAACCCTCGTGAGAGGAGATAGAGAACTCTTTTCTTCGTTCACTTTCCACCCATGCGACCTCAGGAATGCCAGAACTATCAAATTTTGCAATTTGAAAGCTTGACGCCTGTATCAGGATATCGTCCAGGTAAGGAGCCACCGCTATGCCTCGCGGTCTTAGGACCGCCAGAAGTGAGCCCAGAACCTTTGTAAAAATTCTTGGGGCTGTAGCCAACCCGAATGGAAGAGCTACAAATTGGTAATGCCTGTCTAGAAAGGCAAACCTCAGGAACTGATGATGATTCTTGTGAATCGGAATATGAAGGTAGGCATCCTTTAAGTCCACTGTGGTCATGTACTGACCCTCTTGGATCATGGGTAAAATGGTTTGAATAGTTTCCATCTTGAATGACGGAACTCTGAGGAATTTGTTTAGGATCTTTAAATCCAAAATTGGTCTGAAGGTTCCCTCTTTTTTGGGAACCACAAACAGATTTGAATAAAACCCCTGTCCTTGTTCCGTCCGCGGAACTGGATGGATCACTCCCATTACAAGGAGATCTTGTACGCAGCTTAGTAATGCCTCTTTCTTTATCTGGTTTGCAGATAATCTTGAAAGGTGAAATCTCCCTTGTGGAGGAGAAGCTTTGAAGTCCAGAAGATATCCCTGAGATATGATCTCCAAGGCCCAGGGATCCTGAACATCTCTTGCCCACGCCTGGGAGAAGAGAGAGAGTCTGCCCCCTACTAGATCCGTTGTCGGATAGGGGGCCGCTCCTTCATGCTGTCTTAGAGGCAGCAGCAGGCTTTTGCTTGCCCTTGTTCCAGGACTGGTTAGGTTTCCAGGCCTGCTTGGATTGAGCAAAAGTTCCCTCTTGTTTTGAAGCAGAGGAAGTTGATGCTGCACCTGCCTTGAAATTTCGAAAGGCACGAAAATTAGACTGTTTGGCCTTTGATTTGGCCCTGTCCTGAGGAAGGGTATGACCCTTACCTCCAGTAATGTCAGCAATAATGTCTTTCAAACCAGGCCCGAATAAGGTCTGCCCCTTGAAAGGAATGTTGAGTAATTTAGACTTTGAAGTCACATCAGCTGACCAGGATTTGAGCCATAGCGCCCTGCGCGCCTGGATGGCGAATCCGGAATTCTTAGCCGTTAGTTTAGTCAAATGAACAATGGCATCAGGAACAAATGAGTTAGCTAGCTTAGGAGTTCTAAGCTTGTCAACAATTTCAGTCAATGGAGCTGTATGGATGGCCTCTTCCAGGGCCCCAACCCAGAATGCCGCTGTCGCAGCAGTGACAGGCGCAATGCATGCAAGGGGCTGTAAAATAAAACCTTGTTGAATAAACATTTTCTTAAGGTAACCCTCTAATTTTTTATCCATTGGATCTGAAAAAGCACAACTGCCCTCAACCGGGATAGTGGTACGCTTTGCTAAAGTAGAAACTGCTCCCTCCACCTTAGAGACAGTCTGCCATAAGTCCCGTGTAGTGGCATCTATTGGAAACATTTTTCTAAATATAGGAGGTGGGGAAAAGGGCACACCGGGCCTATCCCACTCCTTACTAATAATTTCTGTAAGCCTTTTAGGTATTGGAAAAACATCAGTACTCACCGGCACTGCATAGTATTTATCCAGCCTACACAATTTCTCTGGCACTGCAATTGTGTCACAGTCATTCAGAGCAGCTAATACCTCCCCAAGCAATACACGGAGGTTCTCAATTTTAAATTTTAAATTAGAAATCTCTGAATCAGGTCTCCCCGATTCAGACGCGTCACCCACAGACAGAAGCTCTCCGTCCTCAGGTTCTGCATATTATGACGCAGTATCAGACATAGCTCTTACAGCATCTACGCGCTCTGTATCTCGTCTAACCCCAGAGCTATCGCGCTTGCCTCTCAATTCAGGCAATCTGGATAATACCTCTGACAGGGTATTATTCATGATTGCAGCCATGTCCTGCAAAGTAATCGCTATGGGCGTCCCTGATGTACTTGGCGCCATATTAGCGTGCGTCCCTTGAGCGGGAGGCGAAGGGTCCGACACGTGGGGAGAGTTAGTCGGCATAACTTCCCCCTCGACAGACCCCTCTGGTGACAATTCTTTTATAGATAAAGACTGATCTTTACTGTTTAAGGTGAAATCAATACATTTAGTACACATTCTCCTATGGGGCTCCACCATGGCTTTTAAACATAATGAACAAGTATCCTCTGTTTCAGACATGTTTGTACAGACTAGCAATGAGACTAGCAAGCTTGGAAAACACTTTAAAGCAAGTTAACAAGCAATATAAAAAACGTTACTGTGCCTTTAAGAGAATCAAATTTTGACAAAATTTGAAATAACAGTGAAAAAAGGCAGTTACACTAACAAAAACAGTGTATGTAACAAGTCAGCAGAGCATTGCACCCACTTGCAAATGGATGATTAACCCTTTAATAACAAAAACAGAATAATAAATGACAAAAACGTTTTTTAAACACAGTCACAACAACTGCCACAGTCTACTGTGATTGTTACCCTCCTCAAACACGACTTTGAAGCCTTTTGAGCCCTTCAGAGATGTTCTGGATCATGCAGGAAGAAGCTGAATGTCTCTGTCAGTATTTTTATCTGCACAGAAAAGCACTAAAATAGGCCCTTCCCACTCATATTGCAACAGTGGAAAGCCTCAGGAACTGTTACTAGGCAAAAATCAAACCAGCCATGTGGAAAAAAACTAGGCCCCAATAAGTTTTGTCACCAAACATATATAAAAATGATTAAACATGCCAGCAAACGTTTTATATTACACTTTTATAAGAGTATGTATCTCTATTAATAAGCCTGATACCATTTAAGGCTTTACTTACATTAATAAGCCTGATACCATTTAAGGCTTTACTTACATTAATCCGGTATCAGCAGCATTTTCTAGCAAATTCCATCCCTAGAAAAATATTAACTGTACATACCTTATTGCACGCCATTCCCTCTCTGAAGTTACCTCACTCCTCAGAATATGTGAGAACAGCAATGGATCTTAGTTACTTCTGCTAAGATCATAGAAATCACAGGCAGATTCTTCTTCTAATGCTGCCTGAGATGAAACAGTACACTCTGGTACCATTTAAAAATAAACTTTTGATTGAAGTTAAAAAACTAACTATAATACACCACTCTCCTCTTACTACGTCCATCTTTGTTGAGAGTTGCAAGAGAATGACTGGATATGGCAGTGAGGGGAGGAGCTATATAGCAGCTCTGCTGTTGTAAGGGTTACAAGTTGTTATGTTCACTTTAACTGTGCCTTTAAGGTGCTCCCTATAAAAGAGCACCTCCTACTACCACACCTTGCTGGCTAATTGAAGTTGATTCCTATCCATTTGACTTCATACTACTTGCTCCTCTCTGAAGTGATGTTACAATTGAGCTTCTTCAGCTTGTTCCAGCCTTGCCTCTTCAGTGATTTTACTATTTTGGCACAAGTCACCGTTTATCAAACTAACCTTGCTATTCCCATCAGAATCCTGTGAGCAGCTATATCATCTAATCTGCCTTGGACGCACTCTCTAGCCGCAACCCAGCTGATCCCTGCACAAGTTCCTGAGCGCTTCTGCTTACTCGCTCTCAGCGTGTATATTGCGCTGACGTCATCAGCTACAGCCGGTCAGCTCTCCCTCACAGAGACGCAGCAGGTAGCAGCGTGTGTATGAGAAACGCTCCTCCAAACACAGGATTCAGGTCTGATTCACAGTTACTCTTAGCAAAGTACTTATTTACTCAATGCTTATATTATTATGCATATACTATACCGTTAGCTTTGTATTCTACTACTAAAGTAATAACTTACATCTGTTGATACTACAATTACCTACTTGGCTCCTTATGCATAATAACTGACTTGAAATTGCCTTTTAAGTGAATAGTAACTTAAGCCTCGTTATTTATTATTCACTAGGATTTGGCAGAGATTAACTTTACATCTGAGGAACTATCTGATATTCCTCCTTGCTGTTCCTTAGATGTAACATTCATAACTTTTTATGTCATATCTTTGCTGAACTTTTACAGCTGTGGGTGATCCTCTTGCAACTTCCTGTTGGGAAGGAGAATATCCCACAAGTAATGGATGATCCGTGGACTGGATACACTTAACAAGAGAAAAACTAATTCCATTGTTAGTATTTCTTTAGCTAGCAAACAGATTTGTTTACGTTTTATTCCTCAGATAAACACCTTGTCCAGTATTTGTCTCTCCTTCACATACAGAAATGCAGGAAACATCTCATACAAAGATATAGCAAACTTTTCTTTTCTAGACTCTTGTGCTAATAGATGTAATAAGATATCATCACTTGAGAGAAAATCTTTAAAGAAACAGGCCCGAGATGAGGCATTAGGTTGGATACACACAAATTTATCTTGTCATTGGCCTACCAGATGTGATCAGCTATCTGGCCAATAGTTCATTGCTGCCCTGGAACTGACTTTAACTATGTGTTCAACCCCATTTTGCAAGCTATGTGCAAGCAATAGTGCAATAATAAAATGATCTAACATATTAAAACATTTGCTTTTTGCACTTTTATGTCCCGTTAAACAGATAATTTTTTTTATAGAACACTTAAAATTTTGAGCGTTGAGGGAAGTCTTACAGAAAAAGTGAAACCTCAAATTTGCATCACATTACCCAGTCACTTGTAATGCTTGGTTATTTAATATGTGCCCGTGAGCAGGCAAATTTGCCCCTTTAAGGGTGCACGTTAAGAAAGAGTCTCACTTGTAATCTAGTCCTACATTTTTAAAAGCCACAGAGTCCGCTGAATGGAAAAACAAACAAACAATGCATACAAATGCCCCTTTAGGGGCAATGGATAGTTTAAGTTTATTAGTGTTATTTTTTTTTTAATTTTGGGGGGTTTGATGGGTGGGGGGTTTTACTGTTAGGGGGACTTTGTTTATTTTTAATGTAAAAGAGCTGATTTCTTTAGAGCAATGCCCTACAAAAAGCCATTTAAAGGGCTATTGATAGTTTAGTATTAGATTAGGCAGTGTTTTTAATTTGGGGGGATTTTTTAATTTTATTGGGGTATTAGTTTAGGTTCAATTTTATTATTTTGGATAGCCTTGTTTATTTTTTTTCTGTATTTTTACTTTTTTATTTTTTGTAGCTTGAGGTGTTTCATTTTTAACACACAGACTGCCCTCTGGGCAGGCTTATCAACTAGTGAAAAATAAAGCTGATGCAAAAAAAAAACTAAAGAAGCGGGCAACAAACAGCTGTTACTCAAAAACATATTTTAACACAGGAGAAGCAGTTAATAAGAAGACAACAAACTCCTCTAACTGTGGCAGCAGCAGGTAAAGCACATGATAAAAGTTTTAAAGAACAAAAAAAGCGGTGCTACGGGATATGGATAAAAAGTCCAGAGACACTTTATTGGTCACTTCCACAGCATGGTAAGATAAAACAAAACACTTGCAAGTGTGTGATAAAAGTTACCAAAGAAAAAATCATCTTTTTTTCTTCTTAAATAAATATTTCTGCAAAAACTAAATCACTGCATTTTGGGGGAAAATATTAATTAAAAATTGAACAGTAGTTTATATTATGGAAATAAGTTCTTTATCTTTTTTTTCATAAATATTGCATCTCTTTAAAGTGATAAGTTTTACCCCAAGGCTTCAATATTTATATATCATCCATAATCAATTAGGATATGTGGTCAGATCAGCAAATCAACTGCTGCATTGATTGTGTAACTGCTGGCTGTGGGGAGTTTGTTACCTTAGAATTATTGATAGGGAAAAATAATGTGTCTGTTTTCTTATAATTTATTTCTGCATCACAATCAAGAATAAATAACAAGACACATGAATAAATAAACTAATAAATAAAATACATTTACAAATAACCACAAAAAAATCAACACACTTCCATGTATTTGTAACACAAATAGAAACTATAGTACTAGGAAAAAGTCTACTAAAGAATTAAATGCAGAAGAGAATACATGCACTTTTTAGGTCTATTTTTAATAATAATATTTATGTTTGTTATGGGGTAAAAGCCTTTCAAAGTGGGGACTTATTCTTTCATTAATCAAACAATATGTGGTCTATTACTAAACACAAACAAAATATACATACATGTATATAATGAGATCTTAACTTTAATGGACATCTAAGAAAATTAAGTAACGTGAAGTAAAAATAAAGCAGCAAAATTAAAATTTTAAGTGTCTCAAATAAAATCTTAATAATATAATAATAAAATATACACATGCTTTGAGTTGATTGAAAGAAAACGGGAAACTGTGAAAACACAAAATTTACTGAGTGCTACAGATTGCCTCATTACGCTCTAAACAAACCTTAATTCAGATATTATATTTGTAATATAAAAATATGCCACAAATATTTACCTTGTTATCAGTAAATTCATCAGTTGTACTTTCCTCCATAGTGCTAGTTTCCCCAAGGGATGAGCAAGCTGTCTGGGTTGATTTTAAAATCACTTGTCCTAAGCTCTCAGAAGATTCGATTTCAGAATCACTGAGTTTTAAAAGAGAAAAATCATTTTATGCATTATATTTTATAAAATAAATATACATACACCTTTGCATGTATAGTAGATATTTTTTACAAGACAAAAGTAACACTTTTCTCCTAAATAATAAAACTATATTGTATTGCACATGGTACAGAAATTTGGAAAAAGGAAACTCAAATAAACAGACATGTAAATGAATAACTGGAAAAACATTATTTATGTAAGAACTTTCATATTGGCAAGAGTCCATAAGCTAGTGACGTATGGGATATGCAATCCTACCAGGAGGGGCAAAGTTTCTCAAACCTCAAATGCCTATAAATACAGCCCTCACCACACCCACAATTCAGTTTAATGAACAGCCAAGTAGTGGGGTGATAAAATAAGGAGTAGAAAAGCATACAAAAAGAGGAACTGGAAAAATAACTGTGCTTTTATACAAAAACCATAACCACCATAAAAAGGGTGGGCCTCATGGACTCTTGCCAATATGAAATAAATGCATTTATCAGGTAAGTTCTTACATAAATTATCTTTTCTTTCATGTAATTGGCAAGTGTCCATGAGCTAGTGACGTATGGGATAGAAATACCCAAGATGTGGAAGTCCACAGAAGAGTCACTAGAAAGGGAGGGATTAAATAACAACAGCTATTTCCACTGATAAATTAAATCCACACAATAAACAGGTTTTCCTTGAAAACACTTAAATCAAAAGCAGTAGAATCAAACTGAAACAGCTGCCTGAAGAACTTTTTCTACCAAAGACTGCTTCAGAAGAAGCAAATACATCAAAATGATAAAAACAATAAAAGTATACAAAGACCAAATTACTGATTTGCAAATTTGATCAACCTAAGATTCATTCTGAAAAAGCCCAAGAAATGGCGACTGAACTTAGACTGAGCTGTAAAACTCTGAGGCGGAGCCTGCCCTGCCTCGAAATAAGCCTTGAAAAACAAAAGCTTTAATCAGGATGCCAAATAAATGGCAGAAGCTTCCTAACCTTTACTGGAACCAGAAAAACAGCAGATAGACTAGAAGTCTTCTAAAATCCTAGTAACTTCGATATAGAATTATAAAGCTCTTACCACATCCAAAGGATGTAAAGAACTCTCAAAGAATTCTTTAGGATTAGGACACAAAGAAGGAACAACAATTTCTCTACTAATGTTGTTTAAATTCACAACCTTAGGAAAAAAAAGAAGTCCACAAAACAACTTATCTAGATAAAAAAATCAGATAAGGAGACACACAAGAGAGAGCTGATAAATCAGAAACTCTTGTAGCAGAAGATATAGTCAAAAGAAACAACACTTTCCACGAAAATAGATCATCTTCAAACCAAATAAGACTACAAAAAGGAGAAATTAATAAATGAACAGGCTTGATACCTCTATGACTAAACACTAATCAATTTCCATACCCCCAACTTAGTAATTTGAGATCCTGATGGAAAAATAGCCCCTAGAACAAGAGGGCTGGCCAAAGAGAAAGTGGTCAAGGATGGCAACTTGGACATCTGAACAAGATCCACATACCAAACCTGTAAGGCCATGCTGATGCTATCAGAAACACATGACACTGTTCCAATATGATCTTGGAAATCACCTTTGGAGGAAAAAAAACAGAAGCGGAAGGATGTAGTCAGGTTGCAAAACCAAGACACTGCTAATGCATCCACCATCTCCACCTGAGGATCCCTGGACCTGAAAAGGTACCTGGGAAATTGAGAAGACACATCTGTATAGAGACACCACTCTCCCGGATGTAAAGACTGACGGCTGAGATAATCCACCTCCCAAATGTCTAAAATCGTAGAAAATAGACAGGAGATTAATCCCATCTAAGAACGTATTCAAGATACTTCTTAAAGGGACACTGAACCCAAATTTTTCTTTCGTAATTCAGATAGAGCATGCCATTTTAAGCAACTTTCTAATTTACTCCTATTATCAAATTTTATTCATTCTCTTTGTATCTTTATTTGAACTGCAAGAATGTAAGTTTAGATGCCGGCCCATTTTTAGTGAACAACCTGGGTTGTCCTTGCTGAAGTGACCCTTGACTGAGGAATCACGAAACCCTTAGATAAATTAAATCCTCTAACCATGTCTTGAAGAAACAAAACTTAGTTGATTCATGATGGATTCCACAAAAAGAAAAGTCCATATATTTGAATACCGCTCTTTCATATGTATGTATTGGGTATTTGTAAAGCGCGTCTAATCACCCGTAAGGGACTGAAGACGCTGCTCATTTAGTCGACCTCTGAAAGATGAAAGGCTGAATAGACCTCACCAAAAATTGAACCTGCAACCCTCAAGTTGCAACAGGGCTCGGCCACAGTGCATTAGCATGCTGAACTATCTGTCCGGCTTTAATAAATGAAAAGCTTAAGCTAATTCCAAGATACCATCCAAATAGGGAAGCACCACAATACCCTACTGTCTGAAGACAGAAGAAGGGCACCAAGAACCTTTGAAAAGATTCATAAAGCTGTCACGAAACCAAATAGAAAAGCGATAATTTGGTAAAGCTTAAAAAGAAAACATGAGTCGGGATGGTTTCGCAAGGGCGACACTCCCTGCATCTCCGGACTCTAACTTTCATCCATGCTCTCAGTGAAAGGTTGACAGGATTACTTAAAACTCAAGTCCCGTTTTGAAGAGTACTACCCTCCATAAGAGACTAACTTTAATCTTCTGACACTTCTCTGCCACCCTCCTGTGATGAAAGACAATGAATGACTGGGGGATGAGGGAAGTGGGGGAGGTATTTAAGCCTTTGGCTGGGGTGTCTTTGCCTCCTCCTGGTGGCCAGGTTCTGAATTCCTAAAAGTAATGAATGCAGCTGTGGACTCTTCCCGTTTAAGAAGAAAAACAAATTAATTAAAAGAAGCCCTAAAACTTCATATTGGAAGACTGTCTGTCAGTACCTAAGATTGTGGAAAGCAGTGTGCAAGAGGGAAAATTGCTTTTTGGGAGGTGTCAGGTGAAAGGGTAAACCCTACACTACAATAATTTTTCACTTGTCAGCTAACCAATTAACGCCTTAACTACCGGGAATCTCAGAAGTGTTGTGAGCAGCAGCAATTAGTGGCTTTCTAATTACCAAAAATCAATAAAGCCATGCATGTCTGCTATTTCTGAACAAAGGAGATTCAAGATACCTTTGGTTTTCTACTAATATATACTGTGTATATAAATATATATATTAATATATATATATTAATATATATATATATATATATATATATAAAAATATTTTTCATAGCTAAATCAAAAAAGTGAAGGCTCTACTTCTGTTTAAATAGTGAAAGCAAAAATTCTAAACATTATCTGGTATTTTGGGCAAGATATCTCTGAAATTCCAGACAGCTAATGGGTTAATTTAAAATGTATTATCATTGTTGACTATATAAGGATTATGATTTTAACTCTATACATTTTGCACCATTATACTAAAGGGAGATGAATGTGATATAAAAGGATATCGTGTAGGTGATCCTCAATCCCTTAAAATAAAAGAGAGAAAAAACACTAATAGTGTGATATTGTAACATAAACTTAATATTACAATGCGGAAAGGATTAGAGTTTTACTCACACTTTATGGGAGCTAATGATAAGCCCAAGTAAGGACTTTGGCTACTATACGGGTACATTGTTTTAATCAGTTGCCATCCTCTTCATAGAGTAAGTGGAAATTGTATTTTGTAACAGTTTTATACTGTAGCCCTGAATGACTGTGCTATCCAGGTTGCATTTTTTATTTACATATGTTTTAAAAGGTTTTAAATAAATAATTATATTTTGAAGCGGTTCCTGAATCTTTCAGTGTGGCTTTGCCTGACAGCCTAGGATCAGATGCAATCTTAGAGGGGCTTATGATTAGCTCCCATAAAGTGCGAGTAAAACTCTAATCCTTTCAGCATTTGTGTTGGCGTTATGCAATATCACACTGTTTTTATGTTTTCTTTTCTCCGAGACACCAGAGATCACTGAGGAGCTGAGCCTGACAGCCTTGTTCTCAGGACTGCATTTTTACCTGAGTTGATGATAGCTCAGGTTTATGCGAGTAGTCACTTGGCACTTATATATTAATATTAAGTTTATGTTACAATATCAGGATCACCAACACGATATCCTTTTATATCACATTTATTTGCATTATTATGTTTGTTTGTGATTGAAGTTATTTGTATTTATTAAAGGGAGATGAAACCCATTTTTTTTATTTCATGATTCAGAGCATGCAATTTTAAAACTATTTTCTAATTGACATCTATTATCAAATTGTCTTGTGCTCTTGGTATCTTATACTGAAAAGCAGGGATGTAAGCTTAGGAGCATGCACATGTCTGAAGCACTATATGGCAGCAGTGCTGCAAGAGCACTAGATTTCAGCACTATTTCCTGACATCTAGTGCTCCAGACACTTACCTAGGTATCTCTTCAAAAAGAATGCCATGGGAATAAAGCCAATTTGATAATAGAAGTAAATTGGAAAACGTTTTTTATAATTGAATGCTGTGTCTGAATAAAAAAAGAAAAATGTTTGGGTTCCATATCCCTTTAATGATGTGTGAGTTTTCCATTATATTTTATAGTACTGCTAGTACGTTTTTCTAATTTGACTTATATTACCAGATTTTAATACAAGTCTATGTGTAAAAGCAGCATGTGATCTTTAGTAGGTACTATTAAACAGCAATCTAAGTCATTATATTATGCAATCATATTTTCTCTAAATATAGGAGAACACGTTTATCTTTTACAAACATAGATGCCAAAGGTAAGAAAATTAGTATGAGTCACAATGCTTGATGTTTATATTAATAAAAGATGCTCCTGGTGTGCTGTGCTAAACAGACAATAGAATCAAACCCTCTATGTAGCGTTGATACAAGAGAAAACATTTTAAGCTATGTTCAATTAACGTTAGTACAATGACTGCACATAAAACATACATGAAATAATTAGTGTGGATGGTTCTTAATTTAAGGGATGTTAAACAGCTTGTAGACATCTGGTAGCAATCTGAAATGGGTCATTTAAAATGTATCTAACTAAATTAAGGGGGGAAAAACTGCTTTTCCTAGAGGATAGGCATGTCACAAGATAACTAAACGGACTTAGTAGGCTTGCCTGGAAATCCTTAGCTGTCAGTGGTGAATATGCAAAGGGCCAGCAAATTAAATCAACCTGCCAAACTGTCAATTTCAAGGCTCATGACTACATGAAAATAGCATCACTGGAAGAAATCAAGCATTGCCTTATTTTGGGCTTCCTGGCATCTATTCAACTGCTTGTACAGTTGTGGCTAATTTTGCATGCAAATTTCAGTCAATAAGCTCAGAACAAGACCTCCCAAGATATTTCAGAAGATCTGACAGCGTTTTTTTCTGAATACCAAATCGACAGTAGTTGAAATTCAATCTTCATTTGCTTGTACTTTGCATATGCACAATGTCCCCTCCACAGAGCTAAGTTAATGAGAGCCGTACCTGTCTTCACTCACATTCTCCCAACCGTCTTTGCTGAAGTTCTCAAACATACTGCTCATAACTTTGATAGACTGATTAAGAAAAGCTTGATGACGTCTCAGAGAGATCTTCTTTGTTGCCGATTGCTTAACCTTGGCTCTTACTTCCTTTTGTTTGTTTGCTTCCTTGGAAGCTAGGTTGGTCACTTTGGTTTGTTTTAGGGTATGCTGCAGAGTCCACAATTGCCTTCTCAGATCGCGATTTTCATTTCTCAGCTTATCCTCTTCTGATAACAGTCTTTTAAGGGATTTGATTTCTCTAGTTAGCTCACCCTCTTTCATCTCTAATTTATCTCTAGCTCCTTTTACTTCTTGATTTTCCAGAATTATTGTTGCTAACTTTTGCTCTCTTGCATCTGCTTCTCTTTGAAGATGCTTTATGGTTGTCTTTAGGGAAAGTTTTTCTTTGGTTAACTCCTCATTTGCTTCCTGTAATTTCCTTGTTTCCGGTTCTAATTCTTTCAACTTTTGCGACAAATGGTTAATCTAAGGTGTAAATGAGACAAGTTTAAAATCTGATTAGCCAATCCATTTAATAAACTACCTCATGTTGAACAAAAATGAGACTTCTATTGACATGCAAACATTGTTAGAATATTTCAAACATTCTGCAAAGCTAAGAAAAAAAATGGTTCAGTCGTCATTCACTAAAAAGTATGTAACAAAAATATACTGGATAATGTTATACTTTTTCATATCAATACAGCAAAAAGCCATTCCTAAACAAGTTATTAATGTATTTTAATACATGTTTTACACTAGGGTTCTCTTTTACAATGTAATAGTATACAACATTAGAAAAGATTATAAATAAAGGGATCTAGTAGTGAGTGTGCTGCATACTATAGTACATAAAATAAACAAAATACAAGGCTTTGTTTAGTTTATACGGTTAGTTTTTTTTAAATTTAAATATCATAATTGTCGTTGATCTTACTACATACTAATAAACTATCCGTTAAAGGGACACTAAACTGCTGTACACAACCTGAACAACCTATTACACAACATATAACTCTCCATGCCATTGATGTTCCTCCTGTGGCTGCAGTTCTCATCAGAGCCGTTTTATTGCTTTAACACTTCACAGGTACTAGTTGGTGAAGATCAACATTTTCACACTGGGCACCGTCATCTTTGAGCTCATGTATTCTTGCACCATGTAGCATAAGTGGTGAATAATCACAGTCTAGTGATGTTGCTGGCCTATTCATAGCTGTATTGTTTGCTTTAGGTCAGCACACACAATACACAGAGCAGTTTGTATACACAGTTCAAAAGTTACATAATATTTATTTTAAAAAAAGGCAACATTAATAAGCAATAAAGCAACTTCAAAAATGTGAAGCTCCTGCTCCGTATCATGCAAGCTAATCAGCAGTGCACAACACAGCTGTCCACTGGTCTACGAATGTGCACTCACAGAGTGCCTAACTTCCAAGATGGCGGTGCCCAGTATGAAGACACAAGTGGAAAAGTAATAGAATGGTGTTTAGTGACCAAGCGAACGGCCAGCAGTTTAATGTCCCTTTAAATGGAATCAACAATTAAACTATTGAAATTAAATTTTACAGGGACAGTTAGTTAAAATTAAACTTTCATGATTCAGATAGGGCATGCAATTTTAAACAGTTTTCCAATGTACTTTTATTATCAAGTTTGCTTTGTTCTCTTGGTTTTCTTTTTTTAAAGCTAAACCTAGGTAGGTTTATATGCTAATTTCTAAGCCCTTGAAGGCCGCCTCTTATCTAAATGCATTTTTAAAGTTTTTCACAGCTAGAGAGAGCTAGTTCATGTGTGTCATATAGATAACATTTTGTTCCCTTCTGTGCAGTTAGCACTGATTGGCTAAAATACATGTCTGTCAAAAGAACTGAAATAAGGGGGCAGTCTGTAGAGGCTTAGATACAAGGTAACCACAGAGGTAAAAAGTACATTAATATAACCGTGTTAGTTATGCAAAACTGGGGAATGAGTAATAAAGGGATTATTATTTTTTTTTTAAAAATAAAAAATCTGGAGTAGACTGTCTCTTTAGAGATATAAAATAACAACAAACTTTCTATATAAAGGACAAAGTGCCACCAATATATCTACAATTTTCTCACTCTTATTTCCTTGTAATTTTTTGCACTGACTGTATCCTGGTGACATTACCTGACTAATATATACAGGGAGTGCAGAATTATTAGGCAAGTTGTATTTTTGAGGATTAATATTATTATTGAACAACAACCATGTTCTCAATGAACCCAAAAAACTCATTAATATCAAAGCTGAATAGTTTTGGAAGTAGTTTTTAGTTTGTTTTTAGTTATAGCTATTTTAGGGGGATATCTGTGTGTGCAGGTGACTATTACTGTGCATAATTATTAGGCAACTTAATAAAAAACAAATATATACCCATTTCAATTATTTATTTTTACCAGTGAAACCAATATAACATCTCAACATTCACAAATATACATTTCTGACATTCAAAAACAAAACAAAAACAAATCAGTGACCAATATAGCCACCTTTCTTTGCAAGGACACTCAAAAGCCTGCCATCCATGGATTCTGTCAGTGTTTTGATCTGTTCACCATCAACATTGCGTGCAGCAGCAACCACAGCCTCCCAGACACTGTTCAGAGAGGTGTACTGTTTTCCCTCCTTGTAAATCTCACATTTGATGATGGACCACAGGTTCTCAATGGGGTTCAGATCAGGTGAACAAGGAGGCCATGTCATTAGATTTTCTTCTTTTATACCCTTTCTTGCCAGCCACGCTGTGGAGTACTTGGACGCGTGTGATGGAGCATTGTCCTGCATGAAAATCATGTTTTTCTTGAAGGATGCAGACTTCTTCCTGTACCACTGCTTGAAGAAGGTGTCTTCCAGAAACTTGCAGTAGGACTGGGAGTTGAGCTTGACTCCATCCTCAACCCGAAAAGGCCCCACAAGCTCATCTTTGATGATACCAGCCCAAACCAGTACTCCACCTCCACCTTGCTGGCATCTGAGTCGGACTGGAGCTCTCTGCCCTTTACCAATCCAGCCACGGGCCCATCCATCTGGCCCATCAAGACTCACTCTCATCTCATCAGTCCATAAAACCTTAGAAAAATCAGTCTTGAGATATTTCTTGGCCCAGTCTTGACGTTTCAGCTTGTGTGTCTTGTTCAGTGGTGGTCGTCTTTCAGCCTTTCTTACCTTGGCCATGTCTCTGAGTATTGCACACCTTGTGCTTTTGGGCACTCCAGTGATGTTGCAGCTCTGAAATATGGCCAAACTGGTGGCAAGTGGCATCTTGGCAGCTGCACGCTTGACTTTTCTCAGTTCATTGGTAGTTATTTTGCGCCTTGGTTTTTCCACACGCTTCTTGCGACCCTGTTGACTATTTTGAATGAAACGCTTGATTGTTCGATGATCACGCTTCAGAAGCTTTGCAATTTTAAGAGTGCTGCATCCCTCTGCAAGATATCTCACTATTTTTGACTTTTCTGAGCCTGTCAAGTCCTTCTTTTGACCCATTTTGCCAAAGGAAAGGAAGTTGCCTAATAATTATGAACACCTGATATAGGGTGTTGATGTCATTAGACCACACCCCTTCTCATTACAGAGATGCACATCACCTAATATGCTCAATTGGTAGTAGGCTTTCGAGCCTATACAGCTTGGAGTAAGACAACATGCATAAAGAGGATGATGTGGTCAAAATACTCATTTGCCTAATAATTCTGCACTCCATGTATATACTAAACAATTTTGAATGGGAAAAAAATCATACAGCCTAAAATTCATCTGACATAGAATATCCCTTAAAATTGTGAGTAGAATCCTATATAATGAAGATAATTATTATAATATATTATTGTCCCCTAAAGCTATTAGTACTTTACATTTATTTGAATGTTTTATTTTCCTCGTTTCAGAATGTTATACACAGCAAGTCAGTCAAAATGATTAAATAGAAATAGAATATGCCTTCTGGGCATAAACCCCTAAGAAGCAATGTAGCGCTTTGCATCTGCAGAGATGAAAATGTATACCTGGCATATGAAATTAGAATCACAGTATAAAGATAATACCTAAAATAAACTAGGTGACATTATAATCTCTAGAATTCAAATTATTTCAATTACTCACTCTAGCTTAAGATAAATGAATGTGAGCACTTCCTCTACTCTGTGTTATTTTAACATGATGTTTGTCATTCCATAATAACAAGATGACAGCCTTCATTACTTGGCCATATGGCATTTGATACCAGTACAAGCAATCAAATAATTTGTTCTAAATTGCAGCATTTCTTCTACGACAATCCATAGACAAAGAGAAGACACCGTGCTAATGTTTTAATATCTTGTTGAATACAGTATTTAGTGTTGATATAATTAGGCAAACTTGCTTTTCGAGTTGTGGCCTAAAGTTCTAAACTAAATCTGGTGAAGAAATGTAAGTCCGTGCACTCAAGCGTATTTTATTATTGTTCAGTAATCTGAATTATTATTTTCTTCAAAAATAAATAAATCAAACAATAAACAAACTTTACTCATCACAATCTAAGATGCATAATAATTTAGCTTGGTTGTTATGCCTGAATCTGGATACAGTGATGCTCTTTGTTTAGCAAAAAAAAAAACAACAGAAATTGAAATAGAAATCCCCAACTCTATCCTAAGGTGGCCAGATCCATAAGCTTGTGAATAACTTATAACACAAGTCTTTGCCTTAATAGGGTTCCAAGGAACTTAAGAAAGGGGGGGGGGGGGCATTTGTTGCATTCAAAAGTTATTCCTACACTGGAAATATATTTCAGGGGACAAAATTCTTAAAAACAGAATGACCAGGAATGCACTCAGACTGACTCCAATTACCTTCTTAGAAGACCTATGTTTAGTATTTGCCTGTGCTAGAAGATGTACATCTAAACAAAAAGCTGGCTATAAGAATATCTAAACCAGCTTTCCTGAGTGATCCTGAAGATAAACATAGAACATTATCCAGGAAGGACCATGTCCCTGAATCGTACCGTTCGATTTCTTTATTGACTTTGGACTATAAGATTTTTATAAAATTGTTGGCAGAGAGCCTTATGATAACGTTGTGTGCTATCTTTCCAATAAAAAAAGAAATAAAATATCAGCCACTTCTGAAAAAAGTAAATGCTTGAAACAACTGTCTGTATCCAAATAAAAAGCCATAAAAGCCCTATAACCCTGAACAGATAATGCTACAGTGTTAAAGGGACACTGAACCCAAATTTTTTCTTTCATGATTTAGATAGAGCATGAAATTTTAAGCAAGTTTCTAATTTACTCCTATTATCAATTTTTCTTCGTTCTCTTACTATCTTTATTTTAAAAGCAGGAATGTAAATCTTAGCAGCCAGCCGATTTTAGGTTCTGCACCATGGATAGCTCTTGCTTATTGGAGGCTTACATTTACCCACAATAAGCAAGCATAACCCAGGTTCTAAACCAAAAATGGGCCGGCTACTATGCATCACATTTTTTTAAATGCTTTTAAAATAAACATAGCAAGAGAACGAAGAAAAAATGATAATAGGAGTAAATTAGAAAAGTTGCTTAAAATGGCATGCTCTATCGGAATCATGAAAGAAAAAAATTTGGGTTTAGTGTCCCTTTAAGTAACACAATGGTGCTAGACACATTGGAGAAAGATGAAATGCTAAAGATAGCTTTTCCTAAAATCTGTTCAATAGAAGTGTGCTAAGGAATAAATCATTGAGGGAAAGAAGAGTACTGATAAAGTTAAAATGTATGGCATGTAATTTAAAGGGACAGTCTACACCAGAATTTATATTGTTTTAAAAGATAGATAATCCCTTTATTACCCATTCCCCAGTTTGCATAACCAACACAGTTATAATAATATACTTTTAACCTCTGTGATTATCTTGTATCTAAACCTCTGCAAACTGCCCCTTTATTTCAGTTCTTTGGACAGACTTGCAGTCTAGCCAATCAGTGCCTGCTCCCAGATAACTTCACGTGCACGAGCACAGTGCTATCTATATGAAATATGTGAACTAACACCCTCTAGTGGTGAAAAACTGTTAAAATGCATTCTGAAAAGAGGTGGCCTTCAAGGTCTAAGAAATTAGCATATGAACCTCCTAGGTTAAGCTTTCAACTAAGAATACTAAGAGAACAAAGCAAAATTGGTGATAAAAGTAAATTGGAAAATTGTTTAAAATTACATGCTCTATCTGAATCATGAAAGTTTATTTTGGCCTAGACTGTCCCTTTAACTCTCCAACAAATATTTAAAAAGGACTCCACCAGCAGCTTATCCATTAGACAAAATAAAAAGCAAAATGTATGCTTACATAATAAATTAATATTTTTCATGATGGTGAGAGTTCACGAGTCATTACGTGTTGGAATATTCCTCTAGGACCACTAGGAGGAGGCAAAAGACATCCCAGCACACCAGAGCAGGGGCGTATTATGGCCTAGGCCAACAAGGCCAGTGCCTAGGGCGACAGATTTATAGGGGCGGCACTTTTTAACACCACTACCGGTACGGTGCAATAAATATTTTTTTTTCAGCATCTCATACATTTACAGTTAGATGGTAACTTAGATAATGAATGATATTATGTATGTATGCGGGTGCGGGCTACTGAAAGCAGGCATCATATGTTAGCTCAGCTGTGTATTATGTTTGTCACTGGCTGAGGTGGGCAGAGTGTATACAGAGGAAGGGAGAGAAGCGGAGGAGCCAAGGTGAGCTAGGCCGCAGCAAGGCCTCTGTTGGAGTGTACAGCACAACCCGA